>NW_016908255.1:189604-336001 GCF_001483705.2 Eufriesea mexicana | reverse complement strand
AGCAGTGTAGAGGGCAGAAATCCACAAAATAGCAGTGTATAGTACAAAAGTTAAAGATACCCTAATCTAACCCGACCTAACCTAAACTAACCTGACCTAACATAACATAACCAAAAGTAGAATAACAAAACCTCACGAGACGAGACATCTATTGCTGGCCTACACAGAGCAAAGCCGTACATATGTGAGCACAGTAGAGAGCAGAAATTCACATAAGAGCAGTGCGTAGCGCAAAAGTCGAATCTACCATAACCAGCCCTAGCCTAACCCGACCTAAAAAACGTAACCTATCTCAACCTAACGTAATACGACCGCCACTGCTGGCTTCTCCTGAGTCGAGTAGACTATAGTATAGCAACGAACAGCGCAGAAATTCGTCGAATAGCAGTTTCTAGCACAAAAGTCAAGCATAAGGTATCCTAACGTAGCCAACCCTAGCCTGACCCAACCTGACTGGCCGGGACCACTATTTCTGGCCTCCCCAGAGACAAGCAGATGCTAGCAGAGCAATGCGGAGCGCAGACGCCGGCCGAATAGCGGTGTATGGCACAAAGGTAAAGGTCATCCTAACCAAACTTAACCGAACCTAACCTAACCAGCCGCAACCTGACTCAACCAAACGTGATGTGACTGCTATTGCAGGCATCGCCAGGGTCAAGCAGATGCTGGTAGAGTAATGCAATGCAAAGTCATCTACCGAATAACAATGAACAGCTCAAATGTCTAAGATACCTTAACCAATCCTGTCCTAACGTAGCCAAGCCAAGCGTTACATAACACAACCTGGCGTGCAGAGACCACCATTTATGGCCTCCCCAGAGCAATGCAGAACATACCAGGGCACAGTAGGGCGCAGGAATTCTACGTACAGCGGTGTGTAGCACTAAAGTCAAAGTTACCCTATCCTAACCTAACCAAACGTACGCAACCAAGTGTAACGTAACACATCCTAAAGTGCCCAGACATCTATTGCTGCCCTCCTAAGTGCAAAACAGAACATATTAGAGGAGTGCAGCGCACAGAAATCCATAGAATCGCTGTGAATGTCATAAAGTTCAAAGCTAGCCTATTCTAACCTAACCAAACGTAGTATATCCGAACGTTGTCCGTCACAACCTAATGTGCAGAAAACAGTTTTCTGGCCTCCCCAGAGCCAAGCAGAACACACTAGATCACAGCGGAGCGCAGAGGATCACCGAACAGCAGTGTGCACCACCAAGGTCAGAGCAATCCTAACCTAACCGAAACTAACGTCACCTAACCAAACATAGCATAACTCAATCCAACCTGCCGCGACCACAATTCCTGGCGTCCCTACACACAAGCAGAGTGTGATAATGCAGAGTAGAGCGCAGGAGTCCATAGAATAGCGGTGTGTAGCGCACAAGTCGAAGCAATACTTACTTAACGCAACGTAACCTAACCTGGTCAAACGTAATCTACCTCAAGCCTACGTGCCGAGGCCGCTATTACTGGCATCCCCAGAGTCGATCAGAGTATGGTAGAGATACGTAAAGCGCAAAAATCCACCGAGGAGCAGTGCTTAGCATAGAAGCATATGCTATCCTACCCTAACCCAACCATACGTAACATAACCAAACGCAACCTAACCAAACCTGACGCCCTGAGACCACTATTGCTGCTCTCCCCAGAGCCAAGCAGAATACACTAAAGCACAGTGGAACGCAGGAATCCACCGAACAACATTGTATACCACGTAATCCAAAGATATCCAGACATAACCCAGACTAACATAACATATCCAAACGTAACATAAACGAATTTTACTCGCCGCAGCCACTATTTCCGGAATTCCCGGAGGAAGGCAGGGACTATTAGATCACAGCAGAGCGCAGAAATTAAACGTATAGGAGTGTATAGCACAGAAGTCGAAGCTACACTTTCGTAACCTAACCAAACGTAACATAAACGGACGTAACCTAGCCCAAAATATCTCGAAGCGGCCGCTATTCCTGGTCCCCCAGAGACAAGCTGAGCATATTAGAGGACAGTATAGAGCAGAAATCCGCCAAATAGCAGCGTATAGCAGAAAGGTCAAAGCTGTCCTCTCGTAATCAAACCAAACGTGACATAAACATACGCAACCTAACACACCATAACGTGCCGCGGCTACTATTTCTGGCCTCCCAATCGCAAAGCAGATAATATTAAATAACAGCAGAGTGCAGGAATTCAACGGATAGCATGTATAGCACAAAAGTCGAAGTCATCCTATCCAAACCAGACCTAACGTTACCGAGCCGAACGTAACCTAACATTAGCTATCGTGCCATGACCGCCATTGCTGTCCTCCCCAGAGGTGAGTAGAGCATAGCAGACAGCTGAAATCCAACGAACAGCAGTGTACAGCAAAAAAGTCATAGCAATAATTTCTTACCTAACAAAACGTAACATAACCATACGCAACGAGTCTCAGCCTAACGTGCCGAAACGACTACAGCTGAACTCGGCGTAGCCGAGAAGAAAATGCTTGAGCTCAGTAGAGCGCAGGAATCCACCGATTAGAATTGTATAGCAAAAGAGACAATGCCGTGATATCCTAACCTAACCAAACCTGACCTAACCAAACGCAATTTAACTAAACCAAATGTGCCTCGACCAACGCTGATGGCAACCCCAAAGCCACGTAAAGTATATTAAAGCACAGTAGAGCGTGGAAATCAGACCCATTGCAGTGTGTATAGCAAAGGGCAGAAATATATTGACCAAACCTAACCCAACCGAACATAACCAAACTTAACAAGAGAACCAAACGTGCCTCGACCACTACCGCTGGCGACCCAGAGAGAAGCAGAATGTGATACAGCACGGTGGGCCTCTGAAGCCTATAGAAGATCAGTGTTGGGCACATAAGTCAAAGCTATCCTAACCCAAACCAACCTAAACTAACCTAATCGAACTTAATGAAACTAAACCGTACGTGCCGCGACAACTATTGCTTGCCTCCACAGAGCCCAGCTGAATATACTAGAACACAGTAGAGTGCAGTAATCCACCGCATTGCAGTGTATAGCAAAAAGGTGGAAGATATCATAACCCAACCTGTCCTATCGTAACCTAACCGAACGTTGCATGACTCAAACTATGGTGCCGAGAACAATACTGCTGGCATCCCCGTATCCAAGCAGAATATAATAGAGCACATCAGATCCGTGAAATCCGCCGAATAGTAGTGTATAGCACAAAAGACGCTGCCAACCTATCCCAACCTGACCGCACGTAACGTAACCGAACTTAGTCTTACCCCGCCTAACGTGGCGCGACCAATGTTGCAGGCCTCCACAGGGTCAAGCAGAGCATACCAGAGCGCAGTAGAGCATAGAAATCTAACGAATAGCGACGTACACCACGCAAATCAAATCCATCCGAACCTAATCCAAACAAAGTTGACGTAACCAAACGTAACCTAACTGAACCCATCAGGCCGATACAACAACTACTGGCCTCCCCAGAGTCGAGCAGAGCATACTAGAGCAATGTAGAGAGCTGGCATCCACCCAGTTGCAGTGTATAGCACGAAAGCCAAATAAATCCAGACCAGACATTACTATCATAACCTAACGGAACGAAACCTTACTAAAACTATCGTGTCGAGATCGCAGATGCTGGCTACCCCAGAACCAAGCAGAACATATTGGAGCGAATTAGAGCGCAGAAATATACACAGTAGCAATGTATACAAAAGTCAAAGTAGTCTGTCCTAACCTGGGCAAACGTAACCTGACCAAACGTAAACTAACTCATCCTAACGTGTCGCGACCGTTATTGCTCGAATTCACATATTCGAGCAGAGTATAGTAGAGCAATGTAGAGCGCAGATATCCAGTGAATAGCAGTGTACAGCGCAAAAGTGGAAGGTGTTCAAACATAACCAGACCTAACGTAACCTAACCAAACGTAGCGTAACTCACCACAACATTCCGCGACCGCTGCTTCTAGCATCTCCGGAGCCAAGCAGACTATAGTATAGCTCTGTGGATCGCAGACGTCCACAGAAAGGCTGTGTACACTACAAAAGTAAAAGCCATGCTAACAAACCTTAACCACCCTATCCTAACCAAACGTAGCCAAACTCAAGCCAACGTGCCACAAACAGAATTTCTCGCCGCCCCAGAGCCGAGCAGAGTATAGTAGAGCAATGTAGAGCCCAGAAATCCACAGACTAGCCGCGTACAGCACAAATGTCGGGGACAACCAGACCTAACCTGGTCCAGCCTAACCTAACCGTACATAGTGTATCTTAACCTAACGTGCCGAGACCAATATTGCTGGCATCCCCAGAGCCAAGCAGAGCATATCAGAGCACAGCGGAAGGCAGAAATACACCGAATAGCAGTTTGCTGCGCAAAAGTCATAGTAGCCTATCCTAACCTAGCCAAACGTAACATGACCAGACGTAGTTTAACTCAACCGAACATAACGAGATCACTATTGCCGGCCTCCACAGAGACAAGCAGAATGTACTAGAGCACATCAGAGCGCAGAAATCCACCGCATTGCATTAAATAGCTCATAAGTCGAGGGTACCCTCACCTAACCTGACATAAACTAACCAATCCAAACGCAGCATAACACAATATAACGTGCCGCGACCACGGCTTCCGGCCACCCCTGATCCGAGCATAATATATTTAGAGCACGGTAGATCACAGAAATCAACCGAATAGCAGTGTATGGCACGAAAGCCAAAGCTATCCTTGGCAAACCTAACCTAACCCAGCCTATACAAACGCAAATTAACGCAACCTAACCTGTCATGACCACTATTGCTATCTTCCACAATGCAGAGTATAGTATAGCAATGTTGAGCGCAAAAATCAACCGAATGTCAGTGGACAGCCCAAACGTTAAAGAAATCCTGACCAAACGTTCCAAACCGAACCTAACGTGACGAAACCTTACTCAACCTAACGTACCGCGACCACGGTTATTGGTCACTCCAGAGCCGAGCAGCACATATTAGAGCACTGCAGATGGCAAGAATCCACCGGATAGCAGTGCATGGCACAAAAGTCTAATATGCATTATCCTAACCTGACCATACCTGACACAAGTAAAGTGGAATAACTAAAACCAAAGTGCCGAGACCCCTGTTGCTGGAGTCTCCGTAGCCAAGCAGAATGTAGTAGGGTACCGTAGACCACACAAATCCACAGAATAACGGTGTGCAGCCCAAAAGGCGAATCCATCCTAACCAAATTACCCTAACCTATACCAACCAAACGTAACCTAGCTCAACACAACGTCCCGCGACCGCTATTGCTCGAATCGGCAGAGTCGAGCAGAGTATAGTACAGCAACGTAGAGCGCAGAAATCCTCCAACAAGCAGCGTATGGCACAAAAGTCTAAGCTATTCTATTCAAGCCTAACCAAACGTAGCATAAGCAAACGTTGTTAAACTAAAACTAACGTACCGCGACCACTACTGCTGGACCCTTCAGAGTCGAGCGGAAAATATTAGAGCACAGTAGAGCGCAGAAGTCCATAGAATCGCTATGTACAGTACGAAAGTCAAAGATAACTGGCCGAGTTTGACATAACCTAACCTAACCAAACGTAACATAACTCAACCTAATGTGCAGAGACCTCTATGGCTGGAGTCCCGGAAGCCAAGCAGAAAACGTTAGAGTACAGCAGAGCGCAGAAACCCGCATATTTCAGTGTATATCACGAATGACGCAACTACCATATCCTAACCTCACCAATCGTAACAAGCACGGACGTAGCATTGCTCAACCTAACATTAAGAGACCACTATTGCTGGCCTTGACAGAGACAAGCAGAATGTAATAGAGCACATTAGAGCTGAGAAATTCGCCGCATAGCATTGATCGGCACAAGTCCGCAGACAACCTAACCTAAACTGACATAATCTTACCTAACTGAACACAGCACAGACCAACATGACGCGCCGCGACCACTGCTCCTGGCCTCCCCAGGACAAAGCAGAACGTAGTAGAACACATGAGGTTAGAGAAATCCGCCGAATAGATGTGAATAGCACAAAAGACAAAGAAGCCTATCCTAACCTAGCCAAACGTAGCACATACAAATCAAGCCTAACACAGCCTAACAATACCACACCACTATTGCTGCCCTCCACGGGAACGATTACAATGTACTAGGGCACAGTAGACCGCAGGAATCCACCGCAATGCAGCGAATAGCACAAGAGCCGTAGATATCCAAACCTAACCTGACCCAATTTAGCCAAAGAAAGCGCATCATAACTCAACATGACGTGACACGACCACTGCTCCTGGCCTCGCCGGAGCAAAGCAGAATGTAGTAGAGCACAGTGTGTCACAGAAGTCCACAGAATTACAGTGTATATTACGAAAGTCGTAGCTAACCTAACCAAACTTATCCTATCCTTACCTAACCAAACGCAACCTAACACAACCTGACGTGCCACAACCACTACTGCCCGCCTCTCCAGAGGACAGCAGGTTATAGTAGAGCAATGTAGATCGCAGAAATCCACCCAATAGCGGTGCATAGCACAAAAGACGATGTATCCTGTCCTAACCTATCCAAACGTAACATGAACAAACATAACCGAACTGAGCCTAACGTGACGAGACCACTATTGCTGGCCTCCACAAGGACAAGCAGAATGAGCTACAGCACAGTAATGCGCAGAAACCCACCGCGTTGCAGTGGATAGCACGAAGGTCGATGATATCCTAACACAACTTGACATAACCTAACCTAACAGAACGTAGCGCAACTCAACAGATCGTGCCGCGACTACTGCTACGGAACTCCCCAGAGCCAAGCAGAATACAGTAGAGCACAGTAGATGACAGGAACCAGCCGAACAGCAGTGTACAGCACGAAAGTCGAAGCAATCCTAACCACACATAGCCTAACTTATCCTAATCCGTGGTAGCCTAACACAGCACATCGTGCCGCGACCCCTATTGCTGGCCTGCCTAGGGCCAAGCATAATATGGAAGAGTACAGTCGAGCGCACAGGTCCTCCGAATAACAGCGTATAACACGAAATTCAATGATAACCTGACCGACATTGGCATAACCTAATCTAACCAAGCATAATATAAGATAACTTAACGTGCGGGGTCCACTATTGCTGGCCCAGCCAGAGCCAAGCTGAAAATATTACAACACAGTAGAGCGCACAAATCCGCGGATAGCAGTGTATAGCACAATAGTCTGATCAAACTTATCCTAACCTCACCAGAACGTAACACAACCAAACGTAGCATAACACACACTGACGTGACGAAGCCAATACTACTAACCTCCGCAGAGCCCAGCAGAACATGTTAGAGCGCAGTAGAAGGCAGAAATCCACCGAACAGCACCGTACAGCACAAAAGTCAAGGTAGCCTATTCTAAACTGGCCAAGCATAACATAACCGAACGCAGCCTAACTCAACCTAACGTGGCCAGACCGCTATTGCTGGCATCCGCAGATACATGCAGAATGTAGTAGAGCACAGTAGAGCGCAGAAATACACCTCATTGCAATGTATGGCACAAAAGTCTAAACTACACTGTCCTAACCTCACCAACCGTAGTCTAAACAAGCGTAGCGTAGCTCAACCTAACGTGCTGAGACCACCATTTCTTGCTACACCGGAGCCAAGCAGAAAATATTAGAGCACAGTGGAGGGCAGGAATCTGCTGAATAGCTGTGTATGGCACAAAAGTCTAAGCTAATCTCTCCTAACATGACCAAACGCGTCATAGGCAAACTTAGTGTAACTCAACCTAAAGCACCGAGACCGCTATTGCTTGCCTCCCGAGAGACAAGCCGAGTATACCAGAGCGCAGCAGAGCGCATATATCCACGGCATTGCAGTGTACAGCACATAGGTCAAACACATCCTGACCTGACCTGACCTAACCTAATCAAACCAAATCTAGTGTAACACAACATAACGTGACGAGGCCATTGTTGCTGGCTATCCCGAAGCGAAGCAGAACATATTAGAGTACACTAGAAAGCAAACATCCAATGAATAGCAGTGTATAGCGCAAAAGTCGAGGCTATTGTATCCTTACCTAACAAAACGTAAGATAAACGTCCGTATCGTAGCTAAATGTAACGCGGCGAGTCCACTATTGCAGGTTTCCTCAGAGAACAGCTGAATGTACCACAGCACAGTTGTGCGCAGAATTCCACAGCGTTGCAGCGTATAGCGCAAGAGTGCAAGTTGCATGTCCTGACGTAGCTAAAAGTAACGTACCCTAACGAACATACCTCAACCTAGCATGATTAGATAACAATTGCTGGCATCCACAGAGACAAACAGGATACACTGGAGCACAGTAGTGCGCAGAGATCCACCGCATTGAAGTCTACAACGAAAAGGTCTAGTATAATAGAACCATACCTGACCTAACCTACCCTAACCAATGGTAGCACAACTCAACATCACGTGCCGAGACCACTATTGTAGGCCTCCGCAGAGCTAAGCAGAACATATTAGAGCACACCAGAGCACAAAAATCCCCGGAATGGCAGTGTGCATCACGAAAGTCAAAGCTACCATATCCTAATATATACAATTTTAACGGAAACAGGCTTAACATAACTAAACGTAACTTGCCGCGGCCACTATTTCTGGCCTCCACAGATTCGTGTAGAATATATTAAGGTAGAGTACAGCGCAGAAAGCCATAGAATCGCAGTGTCAGTCGCAAAAGTCATTGCTATCCAAACCTAACCCAAGTTAACATACCCTAGGCAAACGTAGCATAACTCAACATAACGTGCCGCGACCACTGCTTCCGGCCTCCCCAGAGCCAAGCAGAATATAGTAGAGCACAGTATATCACACATATCCACCGAATAGCAGTGTATGGCATAAAAGCCAAAGCTATCGTAACCAAACCGAACATAAGATAGCCTAACCATGCGTAACCAAACCCAAACTAACATGCCACGACAACTATTGCTCGCCTCGCCCGAGTCGAGCAGAGTATAGTAGAGAAATGTAAAGAGCAGAAATCCACCGGATAGCAGTGTACAGCACAAGTATCGGAGAAATCCTAGCCAAGAGTTCCTAACCTAACCTAGCGAACCGAAGCCGGACTAAACCTAACGTGCCGAGGCCAACAATACTGGCCACCCCAGAGCCAAGCAGGACATACTAGGGCACAGTAGATAGCAAAATACCACCGAATGGTTGTGTATGGCACAACAGTCCAATCCACCCTATCCTAACTTGACCAAACGTAGCATGAGCAGACGTAGCATGACTGAACCTAACGTGCCGGGACCAATACCGCTGACCAGTTCAGAGTAAAGCGAAATATACCACAGCACAGTAGAGCGCAGATATCCACCGCACAGCAGTGTATAGCACTAAAGTCAAACATAACCTTACCTAAAATGACACGACCCAATCTATCCAAACGTGGTCCAACTAAATATAACGCGCCGCGACCTCTATCAATGGCCTCCGTGGAGCCAAGCAAAACATATTAGAGCACAGTGAATCACATAAGTCCTCCGAATAGCAGTGTATGGCACGAAAGTCAAAGATAACCGAACAAAACTTAACCCAACCCAGTCTACCAAACGCAACCTAACCCAACCTAACATGCCACGAACACCGTTGCTCGGCGCCCCAGGTTCGAGCAGAATATATTAGAGCAATGTAGAGCGCAGAAATCTACCGCACTGCGGTGTATAGCACAAAAGTCAAACACCCTGACCAATGCTGGCCTAACCTAAGCTATCCAAACGTTGTGTAACAAAACATAACGTGGCGAGATCGATACTGCTGGCCATCCCAGAGTCAAGCAGGACATATTAGAGAACACAAGTGAGCAAGGATCCACCACACGGCATTGTATAGCGCAAAAGTCAAGGCTATGGTATCCTAACGCAGCAAAAGGTAAAACAACCGAACGCAGCATATCTCAGCCTAACGTGCCGCGACCACAATTGCTGGACTCCCAAGTGTCAAGAAGGATACGCTAGAGCGCAGCAGAGAGCAGAAATCCACCACATTGCAGTGTACAGCAGAAAAGTCAAACACAACCTGACCTAACATGTGCGAACAGAACCTGCCGAAACGTAGTGTAACTCCACATATCCTGACGAGACAAATATTACTCGCCTCTCCAGAGCCATGCAGTGCATATTAGAGCATATTAGAGGGCAGAAGTCCACCGAACAGCAGTGAAAAGCACAAAATACAAAACAGTAAGTCTCAACCTGGCCGAACGGAAATACCCAAAAGAAACATAACTCAACCTAACTCGACGAAAACGCTATTGCCGGCCTCCAGAGAGACGAGCAAAACATATTATAGCACTGCAGAGAGAAGAAATCCGCTGAATTTCAGTGAAAAGCACAAGAGCCGTAGATATCCTAACATAGCCTGATCTAATCTAACCTAACCGAGCGTAGCGCAACCCAACATGACTTGCCGAGACCACTGCTCCTGGCATCCCCAGTTCAAAGCAGAATGCAGTAGAGAACAGTAGATCACAGGAACCCATCAAAAAGCAGTGAAGGCACAAAGGTCAATGTAGCCTATCCTAACCTAGCTGAACGTAACATAACCAAACGTAACCTAACTCAACGTAACATGAGTAGGCAATTATTGCTGAACTCAGCAGAGACTAGCAGAGCCTACTAGAGCAGAGTAGTGCGCAGGAATACACATCATAGCAGAGAACGGCACAACAGTCGATTGTATCCTATCATAACCTAACCTAACAGAACCGAACGTGGCGTAGCTAAACAGAGCGTGTCGCGACCACAACTGCGGGAGTCCCCTGAGCCAAGCAGAATACAGTAGAGCAGAGTAGGTCACAGGAACCAGCCGATTATCAGTGTATGGCACGAAAGTCGAAGATAACCAGGCCGAGCGCGACTGAAACTATCGTAATTTCGTAAACTAACGTAACATAAGACACCCTAACGTGCCGAGGGAAATACTGCTGGCCTAGCCAGAGCCAAGCAGAAAAAGTAGGAACACAGTAGAGCGCAGGTATCCGCGGATAGCAATGTATAGCAAAAGTGTGAACTATCCTATCCTAACCTAACCAAACGTAGCCCAACACAAACGAACCTGCCGAGACCACTATTGCTGGCTACCCCAACGCCAAGCGGAATGTACTACAGCACAACAGAGCGCAGAAATCAACTGCATTGCAATGTAGAGCACAAAAGCCGTAGACATCCCAACCTAACCTGTCCTAGCCTAATGTAACCGAACGTAGCCTAGCGCATCATAACGTCGCGCGAACACTACTGCTGGCATCCCCGGATCCAAGCAGAATATAGCAGAGCACTGCAGATCACAGGAATCCTCTGAAAAGTAGTGTAGAGCACGAAAGTAAGAGTCACTATAACCAAACTTAACCTAACACATTCCTAGCCAAACGTAACCTCACTCAAAGTAGCGTGACGCGACCGCTATTGCTTGCCTACCCAGAGTCGAGCAGAGTATAGTAGAGCATTGTAGGTGACAGAAATCCACCAAATAGCAGTGTGTGTTACAATAGTCGAGGATATCCTGACCTAAGTTTGCCTAACCTAACTTAACCAAACGTAGCATATCTCGACATGACGTGCCGCGACTACTGCTCCTGGTCTCCCCGGAGCCAAGCACAATGCGGTAGAGCACAGTAGGTCACAGAAACCCACGTAACAGCAGTGTAATGCACAGAAGTCAATGTAGACTATCCTAACCTAGCCAAACGTAACATACCCAATCGTAACCTAACTCAACATAGCATGACCAGACATTTATTGCTGACCTCAACAGTGACAAGCAGAGTATACCAGAGCACAGTGGTGCGGAGAAATCCAGCGCATTGCAGTGAATGGCACAAGAGGTGAAGATACCTAAATATAACCTGACCTAACCAAACCATTCGTGGTATGTCTCAACACAACATGCAGCGACCACTACTCCTTGCCTCCTCATATCCAGGCAAAACATAGCAGAGCACAGAAGATCACAGAGCACCACCTGATAACATTGTATGCCACGGAAGTCGAAGCTATCCTAACCAAACATAGCCTAACCTAATACAACGAAACATCACCTAACTCAAACTAACGTGCCGGGACTACAATTACTGGCCACTACAGTGCCAAGCAGGACATATTAGAGGACAGTGGAGCGCAGGAGTCCATCGACTAGCAACGTATGCCACAAAAATCGAAGCTATCCTATCCGATCCTAACCAAATGTAACGTAAGCAAACCTGACCAAAATCAATCTCGCCTTCCCAGAGTCAAGCAGAGTATAGAAGAGCAATTTTTTTTTGAATGCATCGAAGAGCAGTGTATGTTACAATAGTCTAGGATATCCTACCCCAACCTGGCCTAAGTTAACTAATCCAATCGTAGAATAACTGAACGTGTCGTGCCTCGACCACTGCTGCTGGCATACCCAGAGTCAAACAGAGTATAGTATAGCACAGTAGGTCACATGAACCCACCAGGTAATAGTTTACAGCACGAAAGTCGACGTCATCATGACCAAACGCAACCTAACATAGCCATATCAAACGTAGGCTAACTCAGCGTTCCTTGCCGCAACCACTATTTCTGGCATTCACAGGAACGAGCAGAGTATAGTAAAACACAGTTCAGAGCAGTGATCCTCCGACTAGCAGTGCACAGCACGAATGTTGAACGTAACTGGACCGAGCTTGGCGCAACCTAACAGAACAAACATAACATAACTCGACCTAACCTGCCAATAGCACTATTACTGGCTCCCCAGTGCCAGCAAAGCATATCAGTGCCCACAGGAGTGCAGAAGTCCACGGAATAGCAGTGAGTAGCAGAGAAGTCAAGCTTGGCTATCCTAACCTAGCCAAACGTAAGAAATCCAAGCGTAACATACCTCAACTGAACTTGACGAGACCACTATCGCAGGACCCCATAGATACAAGGAGAATCAACTAGAGCACCGTGGTGCGCAGAAATCAAACGCACTGCAGTGAATAGCACAAAAGTCGAGGGTATCTCAACCCAACCTGACATAACCTAACCTAAAGAAACGTAGTATAACGGAACGTAACGTGCCGCGACCACCGCCCATGGCCCCCGTAGACCCAAGCATAACGTAGTAGAGCGGTGTTAACCACGGGAATCCACCTGATAACAGTGTATGGCCCGAAAGGCAAAGGTGTCCTAACGAAACTTACCCTAACGTAACATAATCAAGCGTAGCCTAACAAAACGTAACGAGCCGAGACCACTATTGCTGGCGTCCACAGGACCAAGCAGAGTATAGTAGAGCACAGACGGTCACAGGAATCCTCCGAATAGCAGTATACAGCACGAAAGTCAACGATGGACATACTGAGCCTGGCATAAGCAAACCTTACAGAACGTAACACAACTCAGTCTAACGTGCCGATACCACCATTACTGGCCATCCCAGAGGCAAGCAGAGCATGTTGGAGCGCAGTAGGGCGCAGAAATCCACCGAATGGCAGTGAACGGCACGAAAGTCTTAGATATAACGTCCAAACGTCAGCATACTTGCCATATGCATACGTAGCATAGCTATAGCTATCGCGCCGAGACCACTATTGGTGGCCTCCACACAGCCAAGAACATTGAAATGCAGTAGAGCGCAAAAGTAGGCGGATAGCACTGTATAGCACAGATGCCTAAGCTACCCTGTCCTAACCTCACCAAACGCAACACATCCAAGATTAGCCAAACTCAACCATATATGACGAGAAGATTATTGCTGGCCTCTCCGGAGAAGCGAAGAATGCAGTAGTTCGCAGAGGATCACAGAAACTTAAGGAATAGCAGTGTAAAGCACAAAAGCCGAAGTAGCCTATCCTAACCTAGCCGAGCGTTAATATCGAAACGAAACACAACTCAACCAAACATGACGAGACAACTAATGCTGACCACCAGAGAGACAAGTATAGTTTACTAGAGCACAGTAGTAAGCAGAAATTCTCCGCACTGCAGTGCAGAGCACAAAAGTGGAGGATATCCTTACATAAGTTGACATAACCTAACCTAACCAAACGTAACGTATCTCATCCTAACGTGCAGCGACCGCCGCTCCTGGCCTCCACATAGCCTAGCAAAATATAGTAGAGAAGGGTAGAGCACAGAAATTCACCGAAGAACAGTGTAAAGCACGAAAATCCATGCCATCTTAACCAAACTTCTCCCAACCCAACCAAACCTAACCTGACGTAACCTAACATAACGTGCCGAGATCACTATTGCTGGCTACGCCGGAAGCAAGCAGAGCATATTACAGCACATTGGAGCGCAGAAACCCGCCGAATGGCAGAGTACAGCACAAAACTCAAAGTAGCTTATACTAACACAGCAAACATGACAAGCCCGAACGTAATCTAATTCAACCTAACATTACGAGACCACTATTGTTGACCCCTACGGAGATGACCAGAATGTACCAGAGCACATTAGCGCGCGGAAATCCACCGCATTGCAGTGAGCGGCACATAGACCGTATTTACCCTGACATAACATGACCTAACCAACCACAACCAAGCGTAGCATAGCTCAGCGCAACGTGCCACGGCCACAGCAGGCGGACGCCTCAGAGCCCAGCAGAATGTAGAAGAGCACAGTCGATCTCAGAAGTCCACCGAATAAAATTGTATAGTACGAAAGTCGAAGCCACTGTAACCAAACAAGCCTAACCTAACCTAACCGCACGAAATATAGCACAACCTAATGTGCCGCGATCGCTGTTGCTGGTACCGCCAGAGCCAAGCAGAAAATATTAGAACGCACCAGAGCGCAGAAATCCGCGGACAGCAGTGTAAAGCACAAAGGCCTAGACTATGATATCCTAACCACAGCAAACGTAACATGACCGAACGTAGCATAGCTCGACATAACGGGCCGAGATCACTATTGCTGGCCACCCCGGAGCCAAGCAGAACATACTAGAGCGCACTAGAGCGCAGAAGTACACCGAATAGCAGTGCATAGCACAAAAGTCAGAGCTACCCTATCCATATATGTCCAAGATTAACATAAACAATCGTGACAGAGCTTAATCTATCGCACCACGACCACAATTGTTGGCCACCCCATAGAAGACCAAAACTTACTAGAGGAAAGTAGAGCGCAGAAATCCATGAAATGGCAATGTATAGCACAAAAGTGAATATTTCCAGACATGGCCCAAGTTAATGTAACCTAACCAAACGTAACCTAACACAACTAACGTGCCGCGACCGCTATTGCTCGTCTCCGCATGGTCGAGAAGAGCATAGCAGGTCAATGTAGGGCGCAGAAATTCACCGAATAGGCATCTGCTTCTACGTCTGGCATCCCCAGAGCTATGCAGAGTACATTAGATCACAGCAGATCGCAGAAACCCACGTAACTGCAGTGTAATGCACAAAAGTCGATGTAGCCTATCCTAACCTAGCCAATGGTAATGTACCCAAACGTAACCTAACTTAACATAACGTCCCGAGGCCGCCGCTGCTGGCAACCTCAGAGCCAATCTGAATGTAGTAGAGCACAGAACGTCACAGGAATCCACTGTATAAAAGTGCATAGCACGAAGGTCGGAACCATCCTAACGAACTTAATATACCCTAACGTAACCGAACGTAACATAACCATACGTAACATGCCACGATCGCTATTGCTTCCATCCCCAGATTCGAACAGAGCATTGTAGGTCAACGTAGGGCGCAGACATCATCAGAAGAGCAGCGTACAGCACAAAAGTAAAAGCAATGCTATCCAAACTTAACCTAACATAACCAAACCAAGCATAGCCTAACACAGAATAAAGTGCCGCGTCCACTGTTGCTCGCCTTCTCAGTGTCGTGCCGATTATAGTAGAGCAATGTAGAGCTCAGGTTTCCACCGTATATCAGTGAACCGAAAAAATGACAAGGACACCCTAACCAGACCTTCCTACCCCAACCTAACGAAACGTAACGTAGCTGAAACAAGCTTGCAGAGACCACCATTTCTGGCCACCCCAGAGCCAAGCAGAACCTAATAGAGCACAGTAGGGGTCAGAAATCCACCGAATAGCCGTGTACGGCACAAAAGACAGAGTAACCTATCCTAACGTAGCCAAACGTAGCATATCCAAACGTAACCTATCTCAACCTAACATGAAGAGACCACTGTTTCTGGCCTCCACAGAGGCAAGCAGAATGTACTACAGCATAGTAGAGAGCAGAAGTCCACCCCATTGCAGTGAATAGCACAAGGGCTGTAGATATCCTAACATAACTTAAGCAAACGTAGCATATTGCAGAATGACGTGCCGCGACCATTGCCCCTGGCCTCCCCGGAGCCGAGCACAATGTGGTAGAGCACAGTAGATCGCAGAAACCCACGTAACAGCAGTGTAATGCACAAAAGTCAAAGTAGCCTGTCCAAACATAGCCAAACGTAACATAACCATACGTAGCCTAACTCAGCCTAGCGTGGCCAGACCTTTATTGCTGACCTCCGCAGAAACAAGCAGAATGTAGTAGAGCACAGTCGAGCGCAGAAATACACCGCATTACAGTGAATAGCACAAAGACCGCATATATCCTGACCGAACCAAGCCTAGCCTAACCTAACCGAACGTAGCATATCTCAACATAACGTGCCGCGACCACTGCTTCCGGCCTCCCCAGAGCCAAGCAGAATATTGTAAAGCACACTAGATCACAGACGTCAAGCGTATAGCAGTGTATGGCACAAAAGACAAAGCAATCGTAACCAAACTTTACGTAACCTAGCCTAACCAAACGTAGCCAAACACAACCTAATTTGCCACGAACACTGTTGCTCGGCGCCCCAAATTCGAACAGACTATATTAGAGCATTGTAGAACGCAGAAATCCAACGCACTGCAGCGTATGGCGCTAAAGTCAAACACATCCTGACCTAACTGGCCTAATCTAGCGCACCCAAACATAGTGTAACGCAACATAACGTGGCGAGATCAATATTGCTGGCGTTCGCAGAGCCAAGCAGAAGACATAAGAGCACACAAGGGATCAGAAATCCACCGAATGGCATTGTTTAGCGCAAAAGTAAAGACTATCGTATCCTAACTTAACCAAATGTAACAAAACCGAACGTAGCATATCTCAGTCTAACGTGCCGCGACCACACTTGCTGGCCTCCCCACTGCCAATCAGGATACATTAGAGCACAGCCGAGCGCAGAAATCCACCGAACAACAGTCTATAGCACGAAGGTCACAGCAGCCCTTACCGAAAATAGTCCCACCTAACGTAACGGAACGTAACCTAACTCAACCTAACATATCCAGGTCAATATTGCTGGCATTCTCACTGCCAAGCGGAATATAGTAGAGCACAGTAGTGTGCAGAAATACTCCGAACAGAAGTGTATGGCACCAGAGTCTAATTTAACCTGAACGTGCTTAACCAAACCTAACTTAACCAATCATAACACAACTTGACCTAACGTGCTGAGACCACTATTGCTGGCCTCCCAAGAGCCAACCAGGAAATATTAGAGCACGGTAGAGAGCAAAAATCCGCCGCATTGCATTGTATAGAGCAAAAGTGAAAGATGTCCTAACCAAACCTTACCTAACCTAACCAAGCCAAGCGTAGTGTAATAATGTAACGTGACGGGAACAATATTGCTGGCCTCCCCAGAGCCAAGTAGAGCATATTAGAGCACAGTAGAGCGCAGAAATCCAACGAAGTGCAGTGTTTAGCTCTAAAGTCAAAGCCATCATTACCAAACCCAGCCCAACCTAGCCGAACCGCACGTAACCTGACTCAACCTATCGTGTCACGACCACTATTGCTGGACACATCAGAGCCGATCAGAGTATAGTAGAGCAACGTAGAGCGCAGACATCCACCGAACGGCAGTGTATGGCACAAAATTCAAAGATATCCTGCCTTAGCTAATCAAACGTATCGTAACCAAACGCAACCAAGTCCAACATAACGTGCCTAGACCATTATTGCTGCCCTACCCAACGCCAAGCAGAACATGTTAGAGGATATTAGAGCGCAGAAGCCAATATAATGGCAGAGTGTGGCATAAAAGTCGAAGCAACAGCAACCAGACCCAAACAAACCTAACCTTACCAAGAGTAGCATGTCCCAAACTAACGTGATGGGACAACTATTGTATGCGCCCCCAGAGGGCAAGCAGAACATATTAGAGGAGTGTAGAGAGCAGAAATCCATGAAACGCCGTGTATAGCAGAATATCCAAAGCTATCCGAACCAAACCTAGGCAAATATATCCAAACCAATCGAAGCCTAACACAACATAACGAGCCGCGACCACTATTACTGGATTCCAGAGCCAATCGGAACACAGTAGAGCAGAGCAGACCGCAGAAGTCCAGATAATAACAGTGTGTACCATAAAAGTCTATGCTATCATAACCTAACACAAACAAACCTAACCTAACCGAACGTAGCCTAACTCAAACAAACGTGACGATACCACTACTAATGGCCACCCCAGTGTGCAGCAGAGTATCGTAGCGCAATGTACATCGTAGAAATCCTCCGTAGAGTTGTGTGTAGAACGAAAGACTATGGTAACCTCACCAAACCTAACATAACCTAACATAGCCGAACATGACATAACACAACCTAACACGCCGCGACCGCTCCTACTGGCCTCCGTAGAGCCAACCAGAATATAGCAGAGCACAGTGGAGCGCAGAAGCGCGCCGCATTGCTGCCTATAGCACGAAAGTCAAAGCCATCCTAACCAACCTTAAACAAACCTAGCATAACTGGACGTAACTTTACTCAAACTAAAGTGCAGCGACCGCTATTGCTCGCCTCCACAGAGTCGAGCAGAGTATGGTAGAGCAACGTAGAGCGGAGCAATCAGACGCATCGCAGTGAATATCACAAAAGTCGAAGATATCCTAACAAAACCTGACCGATCCTAACCTAAAGGAACGAAGCGTAACCCAACATAACGTGCTGCGACCACTGCTCCCCCCCCCCCCCCCCCAGAGCAAAGCATTGCAGATTGGATCTCAGTAGAGCGCAGAAGTCCACCGAATTGCCGTGTACAGCTCAAAAGCCAAAGCTGTCCCAGCTCAACCCAACAAAACATTGCATAACCAGACGTAACATAATTCCGCCTGAACGCCCTACACCACCATTCCTGGCCTCCGAGAACCGAGCGGAATATACTAGAGCACAGTAGATCACAGAAATCAGCGGTTTTACAGTGTAAAGCGCGAAGGTAAAGAAAACCAAACCTAACCTGGCATAACCTAACCCAACCAAACGTAACCTAACAGAGCACGAGGAGCCGAGACCAGTATTGCTGCCCTTCCCAGAGACAAGCTGAGCATATCAGATCGCAGAGGAGCTCAGGAATCCTCCGTACAGCAGTGAATAGCGCAAAAGTCAAAGCTATCCACTCCTAACATAACCAATCGTAACATAACCGAACGTAACCTTACTCCACCTAACCGCCCTACACCACTACTCCTGTCACCCGCGGAGAAAACCAGACTATAATAGAGCACTGTGGATCACACAAATCCGAGGCGTTGCAGCGGAATGCCCAAAAGTAAAGGTAACATAACCTAACACGTCCTAATCTAAACCGCCCATACGTAGCGGAAACCAGCGCAAAGTGCCGAGACCACTATTGCGGCCTTTCCCAGATACCAGTTCAGCATGACTGATCACAGTGGAGCGCAAAGGTCCAACGAATGGCACTGCATGGCACGAAAGTCATAGCTTTCCCAGCTTAACCTAACGAAATGTAACATGACCAAACGTAACATAACCCGAACAGACGTGCCCAGACCATTATTGCTGGCTTCCACGGAGCCAAGAAGGGTATACTAGGGCACAGTAAAGCGCAGAAATCTCCCGCATTGCAGCGTATAGCGCAAGTCATAACTAGCCACTCCTAACGTAACAAATCGTAACGAAGCTAAATGTAACTTAACTCAAACTAACGGGTCGCAACCACTATTGCTGGACGCCCTAGGGCCAAGTAGAATGCAGCAGAGCACAGCAGAGCGCGGAAGTCCAGGGAGAAACAGTGTATACCGCGAAAGCCTGAGCTATCCTAGCTTAACACCATCAAACGTAACCCAGCCGCACGTAACCTAACTCAACCAAATGTGCCGCGACCACTATTGCTGCCCTCACCAGAGCCAAGTAGAACATATCACAGGAGGTAGAGTGCAGAAATCAATGGAATCACAGTGCATAGCACCACAGTCGATGCTACCCATTCCTAACCATAGCCATACCTAACGTAACGAACGTAGCTTAATACAACTTAACGTGCCGAGGCCACATTTTTTTGACTCCACGGAGCCAAGCGGAGCATATTAGAGCAAATTAGAGAGCAGAAGTAAACCGTATATCTGTGTATAGCGCAAAAGCCAAAGCATTCATATCATAAACTAACCAAACGTAACATAAGCTAACATTGCCAATCTCAAAACAATGTGCCGGGACCATAATTGCATGTCTCCCCAGAGCAAAGCAGAGCATATTACAGAACAGTAGGTCATAAATATCCATCGAATTTCAGTCTAAAGCGCCAAAGTCAAATCTGTCTTGTCATAACGTGATCATACGTATCATAAGCTAATTTAACATAACTCAACATAACGTGCCGAGAACACTGTTGCTGGCCTCCACAGAGCCAATCAGAATATTCAATAGCACCGAAGAGCGCAGAAATTAACTGCAATGCAGTGTATAGCACAGAAGTTGAAGAAATAAAATACTTACCTAACCGCACGTAACATAAGCAAACATAGCATAACTCAAGCCAGAGAAGCGAGATCACTATTGTTAGCCTCCCCAGAGCCAAGAAGAATATAATAGAGAACAGGCGAGTGCAGGCACCCACCGCATTGCAGTTTATGGCACAAAAGTCAATGATTGCAAATTTTTAACTGAATTAACCCAAGCAATCCAAACGAAACCTATCTCAATCTAACATACCGCGCAGAACATGTTAGAGGAGTGCAGTGCACAGAGGTACATAGAACCGCAGTGTATAGCAGAAGGGTCAAAGCAGTCCGGACCCAACCCAAACTAACTTAACCAAACCGAAGGTAGCCAAACACAACATAACATGCCGCGATCACCATTGCTGGTCTGCCCCGAACCAAGGAGCACATATTAGAGCATTGTAGAACGTAGAAATCCCAAGCATGGCAGTGTATAGCACATACGTCAAGGCTATCCTTCCCTATCCTAACCAAACGTAACGCAACCAAATGTAAATTAACTCAACCTAACGTGACGAGTCGTATATTGCTGCCAACCCCAGCGTCAAACAGGACATATTAGAGCAGAGAATAGCGCAGAAATACTTAAGCCAGCAGTGCAAAGCAAAAAAGCCAAAGCTACCATGTCCTAATGTAGCCAAGCGTCACATAACGGAATGTAACCGAACTTAAGCTGACGTGCCGGTGACTCTGCTGCTGGCCTCCGCAGAGCCAAGCGGAGCGTACCACAGCAAGGGATATCGCAGAAATGCCCTGAACATAAGTGTATGGCACAAAGGTCAAAGCTAACCTGTCCTATCATTGCCAATCGTAGCATATCCTGCCGTCACATAATCCATCCTAATGCGCCGAGACCACTACTGCACCCCTACCCAGAGTCAAGCAGCATATAGAAGGGAAGAGTAGAAAGAAGGAACCTGCCGCATTGCAGTGTATAACACGAAGGTCTATGACATCCAATCTTTACCTGATCAAACCTAAACTAACCAAGCGAAGCCTAACTCAACAATACGTGCCCAGGCCGCTATTGCTGGCCTCGCAAGTGCCAAGCAGAACTTACTAGAGGACAGTAGAACGCAGAAAGCCACCGAATAGCTGTATTTAGCACAAAAGTCGAAGCTATCCTATCCTAGCAGGACAAACCGTCACTTAACCAAACGTAACATGACTCTAACCATCGTGCCGATACCTCAGCTGTTTTCATCCCCAGGGCCAAGCAGAATATAGTAGAGCGCAACAGAGCGCAGCAGTCCGCCGAATAAGAGTGTGTAGCACGAAAGTCACAGTTACCCTTTCCGAAACTAATGTCACCTAACCTAATAAAACGTAACATAACGCAGCCTAACCTGCAGAGACCGCTATTGCTGCCCTCCCCAGAGGCAAGCGGAATATAGTAGAGGATAGTTGAACGCTGAAACTCGCCGCATTGCAGTGCACAGCACATGAGTCAGAGATAGCAATTCCTTACCTGGACCAACCTAAACAAACCAAGCGTAGCGTAACTCAACATAACGCGCCGCAGCGACTATTACTGGCCTCGCCAGGGACAAACAGAGTCTGCTAGAGCACAGCAGATCGCAGAAAGCCACCGAACAACCGTGTATAGTACGAAAGTCAAAGCTATCCCAATGGAAATTTGTGTAACCTAACCTGACGAAACGTAACATAACTCAACCTAACGTGCCGAGACCACTATTGCTGGCTTCCCTAGAACGAATCAGAGCATACTAGAGCAATGTAGAGCGCAGAAATCCACCGAAAGTCAGTGCGAAGCACAAAAGTCAAAGCTATCTTATCCTAACCCAACCGAACGTAACATAGCCAAACGTAGCATGGCTCATACCAATGTGGCCAGACCACCGCTACCGTCTGCCCCAGAGCCATCAGAATACACTAGAGAACAGTACAGAGCAGGAATCCGCCGCATTACAGTGTATAGCAAAAGAGTCGAAGCTATCCAAGCCAAATATATCCCGACCTTTCCAAGCCGAGCGTAGCTTAACTAAACCTGACGTGCCCAGGCCAATATTGCTGGCATTTCCAGGGCCAAGCAGAAAATATCAGAGTACAGTAGAGCGCGGAAAGCCGCCGTATGGCAGTGTACCGCACAATGGTCAAAGCTTTCATATCCTAACCTATCCAAGCGTAACAATGCCAAGCGTAACCTCACTCATCCTAACTTGCCCGGACCACCACTTCTGACCTCACTCGAGCAAAGCAGAGCATATCAGGTCACGGTAGAGCGCAGAAGTCCAACGAATACCAGTGTGTGGAGAAAAAGTCAAAGCTATTCTGCTGGAACCTAACCAAACGTAGCATAACCAAAAGTAACAAAACACAGCCTAACATGACGAGACCACTATTGCTGGCCTCCCCAGAGCCAAGCAGAACATATTAGAAGAGAGTGGAGCGTAGATATCTCCAGCTTCGCAGTGTATAGCGCTAAAGTCAAAGCTATCCATACCTTGCCCGAACTAAACGAAACTAACCAAACGTAGCCCAACTCGTCATAACGTGCCTCGACCACTACTGCTGGTCGCCATTGCTATAAGCAGAGCGCCGCACAGCACAGCAGAGCGCAGAAATTTCACGAAAAGCGGCGTATAGCAAGAGAGTCAAAGCTATTCATCCCGAACCTAACATAACCTAACCTAACCAAAGGTAACCGAACTCAACCTTATTGGCCGAGACCACTATTGCTGGCCACACCGGAGCCGAGAAGGGCACACTAGAGCACAGTAGAGAGCAGAAATCCATAGAAAAGCAGTGTATAGCACAAAAGCCAAAGATAACCTATCCTAGCCCAACCATACCTAGCATAACCGAAAGCAACCGAACTCTAGCTAACATGCTGAGGACACTTCTACTGCCCTCCCCAGAGCCAAGCAGATCATACTATAGCACAGGGTAGCGCAGTAATGCTGCGAAAAGCAGTGTATGTGGCGAAGGTCAAAGCTATCCTGTCCTTCCTTAGCCAGCTGTAATATATCCAAACATAACCTAATTGAACCAAATGTATCGAGACAGCTATTGCCGCCTTCCCCACAGGCAGGCAGAATACACTAGAGAAGAGTAAAGCGCAGAAGCCCGCCGCATTGCGGTGTGCAGCACAAAAGACAAAGGCTCTTATCCCTTACCTGAGCTAACCTAAACAAACCAATCGTAGGCTAACTCAATGTAACGAGCCGAGACCGCAATTACTGGCATCTCTAGGGACAAGCGGATCATACTAGACCTCACTGGATTGCAGAGATCCACCGAATAGCAGTGTACAGCACAAAAGTCAAATCTACAATCTACTAACCTAACCAAACGTAACCGAACTCAACCTCACTTGCCGAAGACACTGTTGCTGGCCTGCATGGAGACGAGCAGAACATAGTAGAGGAGAGTATTGCTTGCAAATCCATATAATCGCTGTGAATAGCAGAAATGTCGTAGCTACACAAACCTACCCGTAACTAACATAACATAGCCAAACGTAGCCTAACTCAGCACAACGTGCCGCGACCACTATTGCTTGCATCACCGGGCCAAGGAGAATATAGTAGAGCGCAGTAGACCGAAGGCATAAACCGAAAAACAGTGCATAGCACGATAGTCAAAGCGATCCCATCCTAACATATCCATGTCTCGCATAACCAAACATAGCATGACTCAACCCAACGTGCCGAGAAAACTGCCACCGTCCTCTCCAGTGCCAAGCAGAATATAGTAGAGCACAGTAGAGCGCAGAAGAACACCGAATAACAATGTATCGCACGAAAGTCGATGCTACACATACTGAACTTACACTAGCCTAAACGAACTAAACGTAACATAGCTTAAACTAATGCGCCGGGACCACTATTTCTTGCCAGCCCAGGGACAAGCTGAAAATATTAGAGCGCTGCGGAGCGTAGAAATCCACCGAATAAGAGTGTATAGCACAAGACTCGAATCTATCGTATCCTAACATAGCCAAACTTAACGCAACTCGTCGCATCCTACCTGAACCTAAATTGACGAGACATTTATTGATGCACACCCCAGAGCCAAGCAGAACATATTAGAGGAGAGTGGAGCGCAGAGATCCATATAATCGCAGTGTATAGTACAGAAGTAATAACTACCCTACAATAACCTGAGGAAGCGTAACATAAGCGAACGTAACAAAGCTGAACCTGACCTGCCGGGGAAACTATTGCTGGCCTCCACAGACACATGCAGAGCAAAGAGGAGCACAACAGAGGGCAGATACCACCGAACAGCAGCCTGTAGCACAAAAGACCGAAATATCCTATCCTAACCTATCGAAACGCAACAGAACCAAACATAACATAACTCTGCCAAACTTGCCGCGACCACTACTGCGGGCCTGCCCGCAGGTGAGCAGAACGTAGTAGAGGAGGGTAGTGCTTGGAAGTACATTGGCTTGCAGTGTATAGCAGAAAAGTCGTAGCTACGCGAACCTATCCGTAACGATCGTAACCAAGCCAAACGTAACGTAGCACAACCTAGCGTACCGAGGCCTTTATTACTGACCTACCCAGAGCCAAGCAGGAAATATTAGAACACGGCGGTGTGCACAAATCCACCTAATGGCTGTGAGTAGCACAATGACAGAGCTACCCAGTCCTAACGTGACCAAACGTAACGGAACCGAGCGTAACACATTTCAGCCTGTCTGGCAGGGAACACTGCCTCTAACCCCGCCCCACCCCCCACATGTGCAAGCAGAAAATATGTGTGGAGAGTGGAGCGCAGGGCCCACGTGTTCGCAGAGTACGACACAAAGTCGAGAGCTCCCTACCCTAACCTATCCAAACGAAACGCGGCCGAACGTAACCTACCTCCGCCAATACTGCCGGGGGCACAATTGCTCGTCTCCCCTGCGCCAAACGGTATGTACTAGAGCACGGTCGAGCGCAGAAATTCACTGCATACCCGTGTACAGTACGGAAGTCAAATTTATCCCATCCAAACCGAACTAAACGTAACGAAACCAAGCGTAACTTAACGCAGCCTAACGGGACGAGACATCTACTCGCCGCTCTCCCCAGAGCCGAACAGAACGTACTAGAGCACAGTGGAACACACAGACCCACGGAAAACCAGGGGATAGCACAAAAGTCAAAGCTATCCTGTCCTATCGTGACAGAACGTAACGTAACCAAGCGTAACACACCTCAAACTATGTTTCAGGGACCGCTGCTGCTTCCCTACCCAGGGCCAAGCAGAAAATATGAGTGGAGAGTGGAGTGCAGGACCCACGTATTCGCAGTGTATAACACAAGGTCATGAGCACACAACCATAACCCAACCGACCGAACGTTACCGTAAAGAAACTTACGTGCCGAGGGCACCACTGCTGGCCTCCTCAAGGCCAAGGAAATTAGCACAGTAGATCACAGAAATCCACGGATAACTGTGTATAGCACGAAAGTCTGAAATATCCAGACCAAACGTAGCCCAACCTAACCTAACCAATCGTAACAAAACTTAACCTAACGCGACACGGTCACAATTGCTCCCCCCCCCCCCCCCGGAGGGAAGCAGAACATACTAGTGCACAACAGGGCGCAGAAATGCACCGGAATTCAGTGTGTAGCATGAAAGTCAGAGCTCCCCTATCCTATCCTAAGCAAACGCAACGTAACCATACGTAATATAACGCAAGCTATCTTGCCGATACGACCATTGCAGGCCTCACCCGAGCCAAGCAGAACAGATTAGAGGATAGTAAAAAGCGAAAGTGCACCGAATAGCAGTGCTTAGCACAAAAGTCAATGCTACCCTATCCTAACATAACCAATCGTAACATAACCAAACGCAACGTAACTAAATCTATCGTGCCGCGACCACTCTTCCTGGACTCCGCGGAGCCGAGCAGAACATAGTATCGGAGAGTGGTGATCAGAAATCCATAGAATCGCAGTGTATAGCAGAAAAGTAAAAACTATCCAAACATAACACATATTAGCATAGCCTAACCGAAGGTAGCATTGCTCAACGTTACGTACCGAAACCGCAATTGTTGGCCGTCCAGGGCCAAGCAGAACGTACTAGAACAATGTACAGCGCAGAAATGCACAGAAGGCAGTGCCTTGCAGAAAAGTCAATCCTGCCGTGTCCTAACATAGAAAATCGTAAACAAGTCAAACGTAACGTAGCTCCATCTAACGTGCCGCGACCAGCATTTCTGGCTCCCTCAGGGCCACGCAGAACATATCAGACGAGAGTAGTTCGCAGAAATCCGTAGAATAGGAGTGTACAGCGCAAATGTCAATGATTTCCAAACCAAACCCATGCAAACTTAAACTAACCATAAGTAATGTAGCTCGGCAAACATGCCGCGGTCGCTGTTTCTGACCTCGCCAGAGCAAAGCAGAGCATATTAAAGCACAGTAGCGCGGAGAAATCCATCGAATGGCAGTGTATAGCACAAAAGCCAAAGTTATACTCTCCTAGCCTGACCAAGCGTAGCGTAACCAAGCGTAACGTATCCAAATCGGGGGTGCCACGACCATTATTTCTGGCCACCCTAGAGTCGAGCGGAGTATAGCAGGGCAATGTGGAGCGTACAAATACACCGAAGAGCAGTGAAGAACGCAAAAGTCCCAGCTAGCATATCATAGCCTAACCAAACGTAACATAACCAAGAGCAACATATCTCAGGCTAACGTGCCGAGAGCAGTATTACTGCCATCCCCAGAGCCAAGCAGACCATATTAGAGGAGAATAGGGCACAGAAATTCATAGAATCGCAGTGTATCGTGCAACAGTCGAAACTAACATAGCCTAACCTAAACATACGTAACAAAACCGAACGTAACCCAACTCAACCTAACGTACCTAGACCACTATTGCCTGCCTCCCCATCGCCCCGCGGAGCATATTAGAGGAGAGTGGAGCGCAGATGTCCATTAAATGGCAGTGCATGGCACAAAAGTTGAAGATATCCTAACCCAACCGAAACAAACCTAACATAGACAAAAGTAACCTAACTCGAACTTACACGCCGCGGCCACTTCTCCTGGTCTCCCCAGAGCAAAGGAGAGAATTTTAGGTTAAAGTAGAGGGTAGGAGCACAACGAATATCAGTGTATAGTAAAAAAGTCAAAGCCATACTAACCAAACCTAACCTAACCAGGCCAAACCGAACGTAACATAACTAAGCCTAACGTGACGCGACCACTATTGCTGGCCTCCAGAGGGTCGAGCAGGGTACAGTAGAGCTATGTAGAGAGCACAAACACATAGAATTGCTGTGTATAGCACAAAAGTAAAAGAAATGCTCTCCCTACCTTTCCAATCGTAACATAAACAAATGTTACACAACAAAGGGTAGCATACCGAGGTCACTGTTGCTGTCCTCCCCAAGCCAAGCAAGTATTGTACGCGTTATCGGGGCCCGCCAACTGGCGACCGCGCCGTACCTCGAGCTAATGCTGTATAACGGATTCGCGAAAGAGACGTTTTTGTACTTTCTATCGTCCCCGCTGCAGGGGAACGCGTGTGTAGATGTTGAGCGCGCGGCTCGGAAAAACCCTGCCCTCACCGCTCAACGATTATGGGACGAGTTGTGCCCGCACTTGCGGTAAGCAGCACACCTGGCCGAGCCTGCAGGCCGTCTGGCGCCCTGGAGCATCGTTACCAGCGGGGGCCACGTGGAGGCGGACCTGCCAGCTTTCGCTCGGTCCCAGCAGGATGGCACTTGTTGATAGTACAGCACCGCCTCGGTATCTATGTATACCGCCTGCGTTGACGTTCGCAGGGCTCTTAACTGTTGTACTTGCTTCTTCTTGTCCTCCCTTGTCGGTCATGGTTCTCCCCGCTAGCAGTCTTGTTAATTTGTCCCTGTTGGTTGCTTCCTCCTTAGCAGCGGTTGGTCCTCTTCCGGTTGTATTCTGCTTGGGCCAGCCTTGTGCTTCTTCTTTGTTCTCCTCCTCTAATATCTTCTTCTTCTTCCACACCGCGTCTGCTCTCTCCACCACCACGTGTTCCTCTTGAAGTTGTTCCTTCTCTCCTTTCACGCCAATTCCTCTCCTTGGCGGAGAGTACGTCGCGAGCGAACTTTCGAAAGTGACGAAGTGCGTTTCTTGATGTGGGAATGTGATTTTCGACTGGCCACCTGAATGTGTGGCCGTCGAATCCTTCTTTCAGTGCGCGCCGGCTTTCACCATAGAGTGGCACTCTTCTATGGTTTGCCTCGGCGTTTCATCTTCTCCGCAGTCACACAGTTCCGTATCGCTGCAGCCAAAGTAGTTCAGTTTGCCATTGAAGTATCCGTGGCCACTGAGGAACCGTGTCACATGGTGGTCCACGTGGACCCATTTATCCTTGACCCTTGTCGTGGACGCTGCTGTAGTAGGCGTATGTTGTTCGTCCTTTCTCTGTCGCTCGACAACGCTCCTGCCAAGCGGCCATGGCCTCGTCTCGTAGGCGCCGCTTTGTTTCCTTCATGTTCGTGGATCCTTTCCTTTCTGCGTGCATCCGCGCGCGCATCTCAACCACCAGGCCTATAGGCATTTCCCCAGATATCACCTGTAGAGCCTCTGTTGAAATTGTCCGGTATGCCTTCGTGACTTGAAGCAGGGCCGTCCTCTGCGATCTGTCGAGTATCTTCTATGTCTTCAGGTTCAATAGGTCGCTCCAGCCGGCTGCGGCGTACGTGGCCATCGGGACAAAGAGCCCCGTGTTCAGGGTAGATAAGGCTCCCCGTCCGAGGCCCCAGTTCGCCTTGGCCACCTTTGCAAGGCTATTGAACACCCTTCTGCACTTGTGCGCCGTTTCTTGCGCGTGCTTTTCAACCCTCAGGCCGCGTTCAAGAAGGACGCCCAGGTGTTTTACCGATGGTCACATCCTGATACTTTTCCCGTTTTTGCGAACTGTTAGTGGTCGTTCGGCGTCGCGGTTCCCCTTCGCCAACAGCATCTCCGTCTCCACGGTCGACAAGTATTGTGCGCGTTACCGGGGCCCGCCAACTGGCGACCGCGCCGTGCCTCGAGCTAATGCTTTATAACGGCTTCGCGAAAAAGATGTTATTGTACTTTCTAGCGTCGCCGCCGCAGGGGGAACGCGTGTGTAGATGCAGGGGAACGCGTGTGTAGGTGTTGGACACGCGGCTTGGAAAAACCCTGCCCTCACCGTTGAAGGATCATGGGACAAGTTGGACCTACCCTTGCGGGAAGCAGCTCACTTGGCCGAGCCTCCAGGCCGTCTCGCGCCCTGGAGCCTCGTTACCAGCGGGGGCGACGTGAAGGCGGAGCTGCCAGCTTTCGCTCGGTCCCAGCAAGATGGCGTGTGCCGATATACCTGCACTGTCCCGGTATCCGTCTCTGGATACCGCCTGCGGTGACGGTCACAGGTGCGTTACCTCTCTTCCCTTGCAGTTGTTTTCCTCCGGTGCTTCTCGTGGTCATCCTGTCTGGCCATCTTCTTCGTAAGTCCATGTTGGCTGCTTCCTCCTTAGCAGCGGCTGGTCCTGTTCCGGTTGGGTCCTGCTTGTGCCAGCCTTGTGCTTCTTCTTGGTCCTCTGCTTCTAATATCTTCTTCTTCTTCCACACCGCATCTTCTCCCTCCGCCACCACGATTTCCTCTGGATGTTGTTCCCTCTCTTCTCTCCCGCCATTTCTTCTCCTTGGCGGAGAGTACGTCGCGAGCGAACTGCCGAAAGTGACGTAACGCCTTCCTCGGCGTGAGGATACGACTTTCGACTGGCCTCCTGAATCTGTGGCCGTCGAGTCCTTCTTTCAGTGCGCGCCGGCTTTCACCATGGAGTGGGCACTCCTCTATGATGTGCCTTGGCGTTTCCTCTTCTCCGCAGTCGCACAGTTCCGTATCGCTGGAGCCGAAGTACTTCAGTTTGCTATTGAAGTCTCCGTGGCCACTGAGGAACTGTGTCACATAGTGGTCCACGTGGATCCATTTATCCTTGACCCTCTCGTGGACGCTGCTGAAGTAGGCGTATGTTGTTCGTCCTTTCTCTGTCGCTCGCCAACCCTCCTGCCGAGTATCCATGGCCTCGTCCCGTAGGCGCCGCTTTGTTTCCTCCATGTTCGTGGAACCTTCCCCTTCTGCGTGCATTCGCGCGCGCATCTCAACCACCAGGTCGATTGGCATTTCGCCAGCTATCACCTGTAGAGCCTCTGTTGAAATTGTCCGGTATGCCTTCGTGACCTGAAGCAAGGCCATTCTCTGCGATCTCTCGAGGATCTTCTTTGTCTTTAAGTTCAATAGGTCGCTCCAGCCAGCTGCTGCGTACGTGGCGATCGGGACAAAGAGCCCCCTGTACACGGTGGTTAAGGCTCCACGCCCGAGACCCCAGTTCGCCTTGGCCTCCTTTGCAAGGCAGTTGAACATTCTTCTGCACTTGTGCGCTGTATCCTGCACTTGCTTCTCGATCCTCAGGCCGCGCTCTAGATGAACTCCCAGGTATTTGATCGATGGGCGCATCCTGATGCTTTTCCCGTTTATGCGTATTGTTGGTGGTCGTTCGGCATCGAGCTTTCCCTTTACCAACAGCATCTCCGTCTTCTCGGCCGACAGTGCTAGCCGCTTGCGGCTGCACCAAGTAGAGACCGCTGTGACCGCTGATTGCCCCTCTCGCCGCAGTTCCACCCGCGAGTTGCCGCCGACCATGATTATTATATCGTCGGCGTACGCGACCGCCTCACATTGGGTCTCCTCGGACTCTAGTTGCGCCAGCAAGTCGTCGAAAACTATATTCCAGAGGCTGGGGCCTAGTATAGACCCTTGCGGGCAACCCATTGTTACGAGCTTCTCGACAGTTTCGTGCTTCCCTGTCAGCTGGACTCTCCTGTCCATGAAGTAGCTTTGCGTCAGCTTGTATAGGTTCTGCGCGCCGTTCCTTCGCTTCAGTTCGTGGAGCACGTTAGTCCACCATACATTATCGAAAGCACGCGATATGTCGAGTGCAATCGCTAAAATGTACTTCCACTCGCCCTTCTCATTTATCACTACTCGTAGCATGACAATTGCGTCCTCTGTCGATTTTCCAGGACGGAATCCGAACTGTCGCTCGGAAGAAAGTATACGATCGTCGAAGAGTGGGGTCATTCTTTTCGCCATTATTCGCTCCAATAGCTTGCCAATCATTTAGAGCAAGCATATCGGCATATATAACTTTGGGCTACTTCCGCCTGTGCCCGGTCCTTTGAGTATATTAACAACGTTAGCATCTCTCCGGGAAGAATCCCCGCCTCAAACAGGCGTTGACTAGATTCAGGAGCTCTTGATGAATAGAGCGCAATGCCTCCTGAACTGCCTCCTTCTCGATTCGGTCAGCGCCAGTGCATTTGCCTCTCTTGAGCTGTGCTATCGCGCTGCCCAGTTCCTCGTACCTGAATGGGTGGACCCAAGCCAAGCAGAGCATATTAGAGCGCGGCAGAGGTCAGAAGCCCACCGAATAGCAGTGTATGCCACAGAAGTTAAAGCTATCCTATCCTAACCTCGCCAAACATTACCTAGCCGAACACGCCGTGACTCAACCTAACGTGCCGCGACCACCATTCCTGGCGTCCCCGGAGACAAACAGATCACGATAGTGCACACTAAAGCGCAGAACACCAAAAAAGAGCAGTTTGTAGAACAAAAGACAAAGATATCCCAACCGAACGCAGCATAACGTAATATGACCGAACGGAATCTAGCACAACATACCGTGCCGCGACCAACATGCCTGGCGTTCCCGCATACAAGCAGAGTGAGACGGCGCACAGTAGAGCACCGAACTCCATAGATTAGCAGTGTTTAGCACAAAATCCAACGCTATCCCAGCATAACCCAACATAATCTAACCTTACCAATCGCAATCGAACCCAAACTGACGTGCCGAGAGCACTACGGCTGGCCTCCCCACATTCAAGCAGAATACACCAGTGCACAGTAGAGCGCAGAAGTCCACCGAATAGCAGTGAATAGCTGAAACGTCAAAGTCGCCTTAACCAAATTTAACCTAACCCAAACAAACCAAACGTAACCTAACTCTAACAAACGTGCCACGACCGCATTTGCTGGCCTACCCAGAGCAAAGCAGGACATATTAGAGCACGGTATACTGCAAAAATCAACGATATATCGGTGTGCAGCCCGAAAGTCAATGCTACACTATCCTAACCAGCACAAACGTAACGTCACGCAGCGTAACATATCGCATCCTACTTTCACGTGAGCTCTATTGCTGCCCTCACCAGAGCCAAGCGCAACATGTTAGGTGGGAGTAGAGCGCAGAAATCAATAGAATCGCAATGCATGGCACAACAGTCGGAGCTACTCTATCCACACGTTACCGTACGTAACATAACCGGGCGTAGTTTAACTCAACCCAACGTGCCGAGGCTACTATTGTTAGGGCCAACCACAATATACGAGAGCACAGTAGAGCGCAGTAATCCACCGCATTGCAGTGTATACCACATATGCGTGAGTCATCCTAGCCCAACCTTTCCTAACCTAACCTGACCGCACGTAGCACAACTGAACATGAGGTGCCGAGATAATTATTTCTGACCACTCCATAGCCAAGCAGAGCATACTAGAGTAATATAGAGCGCAGAAACCAACCGAATGGCAACGTAGGGCACAAAAGTCTTAGTTACCCTATCCTAACCTAACCAGACACGAAATGGCCATACGTTATATATCTCAAACTTTCATGCCGAGACCGCTGTTGCTGGCAACCCCAGAGCCAAGCAGCACATACCAGGACATAGTGGAGCGCAGAAATCCACCGAAAAACAGTGTACACCGCGTAAGTCGAAGCTATCCAAACCTAATCCAGACCAACATAACTTAGGCAAACGTAGCTTCACACATTCTAACGTGCCGAAACCACTACTTCTGGCCTCCCGATGGACGGGAATATTACAGTAGAGCAATGTAGGGCGCAGAAATCCCCCGAATAGCAGTGTATAGCGCGAAGGACAAAGATATCCTACCCTAACCTAACCAAACGTAACATAACCAAACGTAATCTAACCCTACCAAACGTGCCGAGACCGCTATTGCTGCCCTACCCAGAGATAAGCAGAACACACTAGAGCTCAGTAGATCGCAGAAACCCAAGGAATAGCGGTTTATAGCGCGAAAGTCATAGCCATCCTGACCAAACATACCGTAACATAACCTAACCAAGAGTAACCTAACTCAACCGAACGTTAGACGACCGCAGTTGCTGGCCCTCCAGAGACAAGTGGACGCTAGTAGAGCAAAGCGGGACGTAGATATCGAACGAATCACCGTGTAAAGCGCAAAAGTCAAAGCTAACCTATCCAAACGCGCTGTAACCTGCCCTAGCTACACGTTTTCTAACTCATCCTAAAGTGCCGCGAACAATATTGCAGGCATCCCGAGAGTCGAGCAGAGTATGGTATAGCAATGTTGAGCGCAGAAATCCGACGAAGAGCATAGTATAGCACAAAAGTCTAAGCAATGGTGTCCTATCCTAACCGAACGTAACATAAGCAAATGTAGCCTAACTCAATCTAACGACACAGGAGCACTATTGCTGGCCTCTGCAGAGCCGATCAGAGTATAGTAGAGCAGCGTAGGGCGTAGAAAATCGCCAAATGTCAGTGTATAGCACAAAAGTCAAAGCTATCCTAACCTTACCCATCAAAACGTAATATAACCAAGAGCAACCTAACTAAACTTGACGTTCAATGTCCGCTATTGCAGGCCTCCCAGAGCCAAGCACAATATACTGGGGCACAGTGGAGCGCAGAGAGCCACCAGATAGCAGTGTATTGGACAACGGGCAATGATATCGTAAGCTGACCATGCCTAAGGTAACATAATCAAACGTTCGAATAAATAAGCGTAACGATCGACGACCTTTATTTCTGGCCTCCCCGGAGCCCAGCATAGCATATTAGGTCACGGTAGAGCGCAGGAACACTCCGAACTGCAGTGTATGGCACGAAAGTTAAGGCCATCATTTCCTAACCTAGCAAACCGTAACACAGCCAAACCTAACATAACACGAAATAACGCGCCACGATATCTATTGCTGTCCTCCACAGATTCGTGCAGAGTATAGTATGGCTCAGTAGGGTGCAGAAATCCACCAAATAACAGTGTAAAACACGAAAGTCATAGGTAATCATACCTAGCCCAAGCTAACGTAACCTAACCAAAGGTAGCATAACTAAACCTAACGTGCCGCGACCATGATTGCTGACATCCGCAGAGCCAAGCAGGACATATTAGTTTGTAGTAGAACGCGGAAATCTATAGAATCACAGCGCACATCGCAAAAGTCTAAACTACCCAAGCCTAAACCAAACCAACAGGACCTAACCAAACATGACCGAACTTAACATAACTTTCCGCGACCACCACTGCTGGACTCCACACGGCCGAGCAGAATATAGTAGAGCAGAGCAGAGCCTAGAATTCCGCCGAATATCAGTGAATACCAGGGAAGTCAAATCTACCCGAACCGAACCCAAACCCACATAACGTAGCCAAGCGTAGCCTACTAAGCATAACGTGCCGAGACGACCACAGCTGCCCTCCCCAGAGTCAAGCAGAGTACAGTAGAGCAATATACAGCGTTGATATCCTCCAAATTGCGTTGAACAGCACAAAAGTCAAAGCTAACCTAACCTGTTCTAGCCAAACGTGACACTACCAAACGCAGCGTAACAAAACCTAACGTGCCTTTCCCACTAATGCTGGCGTCCCCATCGCCAAGCAGGGTATGTTAGAGGAGAGTAGAACGCAGAGGTCCATATGGTGGCAGTGTATGGTACGAAAGTGAAAGATATACCAGCCTAACCCAATCAAACCTTAACTAACCAAACGTAAGCTAACTCAACTTACCGCGCCACGGCGAATATTTGCAGCATTCCCGGAGCAGAGCAGGACATATTAGATGGCAGTGGAGCGCGGAAATCCTCCGAATAGCAGCGTACAGCGCAAAAGACTAAGACCTCCTAACTAAACTTTCCCTATCCTAACCTAACCAAACGCGACGTATCACAACTAAACGTGCCACGACGGCTATTGCTGGCCTCCAGAGATTCAAGCAGACACTAGTAGAGCAATGCAGTGCACAGAGATCGGCCGAGCAGCAGTGTACGGCACAAAGGGCAAGGCTATCCTAAACCGACATATCCTAACCTAGCCAAGCCAACCGTAACCTAACTTAACCTAGCGTGCCGAGGTCACACTTGCTGGCCTCCCCAGATTCGAGCAGGATATACTAGAGCACAACAGTGCGTAGAAAACCACTCAATAACAGTGCGCACCACGAAAGTCAAATCTATACAAACCAAACACAAGCTAACATAACGTAACCAATCGTAGCCTCACGACACCTAACGGGCCAAGTCCACAATTACTGGTGTCCCCAGAGACGAAGATGGTATAGTATAGCAACGTCGAGCGCAGAAATCCACCGAACAGTAGCGTATAGCACAAAAGTCGAAGTTACCCTATCCTAACATGACCAAGCGTAACATAGGCGGACGTAACGTAACCCAGACTGACGTGCCATGGAAGCTTTTGTTGGCACCACGAGGGTTAAGCGGTGCACATCAGAGCAATGTGTAAAGCAGAAATCGCCCGAAAAGCAGCCTATAGCCAAAAAGGAGGAGATATCCTAAGCTAACCTGACAAAATCCAACAAAATCAATCGCAACCAATCGAGACCTAACGTGCCTAGCACAAAGTTACCGGCCACCCAACCACCAACCAGGGCATATTGGTGGAGGGTAGAGCGCAGAGGTCCATAGAATGGCAGTGCATGGCACGAAAGTGAAAGAGACCCTAACCAAACTCAAACGAACCTAACGGAGGCAAACGCAACGTAACACATCCTGACGCACCGCGGCCGATATTTCAAGCATTCCCATATCAAAGCAAGGAATATTATATTACAGTAGAGCGCAGATATCCCCCAAGTGGCAGTGTATGGCACAAAAGTCAAACCTATCCTATCCTAACGTGACCCAGCGTAACATAACCGACCGCCGCGTAACACAACCTAACGTGCCGAGATCACCATTGTTGGCCTCCCCAGCGCCAATCAGAGCATATCAGAGCAGAGTAGAGCGCAGAAAGCCGCCGAAAGCAGAGTATAACACAAGAGTCAAGGCTACCATCTCCTAACGTAACAAAACGTAACATAAACAGACACAACCTTACTCAGACCAACGTGCCGAGACCAACACTGCTGGCATCCCCATATCCAAGCAGAATATACTAGATTACAGCAGAGCGCAGGAGGCCACCAAATAGGAATGTATAGCACAAACGTTAAATATACCCTGACCGAACCTGACCTATCCTAACCTAACCGGACGTAGAATAGCTGAACCTATCGAGGCCACGACCACTATTCCCGGGCTCACCCGATTCTAGCTGAGTATGGTAGAGCACAGTGGAGCGCAGAAAGCCACCAGATGGCAATGTAAACCACAAAAGTGAAAGAAATCCTAATCAAACCGGACCATACCCTACCGAACCAATCGTAGAAAGACTGAACGTAACCGGCCGAGACCTGTATTGCTAGCATCGACAGAGCCTAGCAGGACATACTAGAGCAGTGTAGAGCGCAGAAATCCACCGAATAGTAGCGTATAGCACGAAAGTCAGAGCCATCCCAACCAAACCTAACCTAACCTTGCTTAAGCGAACGTAACCGAACTCAATCTAACGTGACGATGACACGTCTGCCGGCCTCCTCAGAGCAACGCAGAACATACTAGAGCACAAGAGATCGCAGAAATAACCCGAATAGCAGTTTATAGGGCACAGGACAAAGCTATCCTATCCTTACCTAGCCAAACGTAACATAACAATACGCAAAGTAACACAGGCTAACGTGCCGAGACCACACCAGCTGGCCTCCGCAAAGCCAAGCAGAATATACTAGATCTCCGTAAACCATAGGAATGCATACAATAGCAGTGTATAGCACAAAAGTCAAAGCCATCGTGCCCAGAATTTTCCTAACCTAACCAAAGAGAACGGAACATTACTCAACCGAGCATGGCAAAATCATTAATGCGGGCCACCCCAGGGACAAGAAGGATATATTAGAGCACAGTAGAGCGCTGACATCCAGCAAATGGCAGTGAATAGCGCAAAAGTTAAAGCTGTCCTTTCCTAACTTAACGAACCGTGTCTCAACCGTACGTAACCTATAACAAAGTAACTTGCCTAAACCGCTATTCCTGTCCCCCCAAAGCCAAGCATAGCACATTAGAGAGCAGTAGAGGGCAGAAATCCGCCGAAAGCAGTCTACAACACGTGAGTCAGAGCTATCCAGAGATAGCCCAAACTAACACAACCTAACCAAACGTATCCTAACGAAATCTAACGTGCCGAGACTCCTATTACTGGCCTACCTATAGACGAGCAGGGTATAGTAGAGCAATGTAGAGTCCAGAAAACGACCGCGCAGCTGTGTGCAGTACAGGAGTCGAAGCTATCATCTACAAACGTAGCCAATCGTAATATAAATGATCGTAACATAACACTACATAACGTGCCCCGACCAGAATTGCTGGCCTCCCCGTAGTCGAGCAGAGTATAGCAGAGCAGCGTAAGGTGCAGAAATCCACCGAATAGCAGTGTATAGCACGAAAGTAAAAGCGATCCTAACCAAACTTGGCCTAACCTAACCAACCACTCGTAACCTAACCAAACGTAGCCTAACACAACCTACCGTGATATGACCTCTATTTCTGGCATCCCCAGTGTCGAGCAGAGTATACCGGTCCACGGCAGAGCGCAGAAAGGCACCACATTGCAATGTATAGCACAAAAGCCAAAGGTATTCTACCCTGAAATGGCATAACCTAATCTAGCCGAACGTAGAGTAACTGAACCTAACGCGACGCGACCACTTTTGCTGGCTTCCCCGGAGACGAGCAGAGGAAACTAGGGGAGAGCTGGGCGCAGAAATCCATAGAATCGCAGTGTACAGCAGACAAGGCAAAGGTATCAAATCCTAACCCGAGGTAACGTAACAAAAACCTAACGTAGAGGATCGCATCGTATCGTTCAGCGACCACTATTTGCGGCCTCCGCAGGGTCTAGCAGACTTGGGTAGAGCAAAGTGGCAGGCAGGAATCCAACGGATATCTGCGTATAACACGAAAGTCAAAGCTATCCTAACCAAACTTAACCAAACCTAGCCTAGCCAAACATAACCTAACACAGCCTATCTCGCCATACCGCTATTGCTCGGGTACCGAGAGTCGAACAGAGTATGGTAGAGCAATGGAGTGCGCAGGAATCCTCCGAATTGCAGCGTAGAGCACAAAAGTCAAATCTACCCTATCCTAACCAGTCCAAACGTAATATAACCGAACGCAACATAACTTAGCCTAACGTGCCGAGACCATTATATCTGGCCTCCCCAGAGCCTATCAGAGTGTACTAGAGCGCATAAAGCAAGCAAATGCCAGTGTATATCACAAAAGTCCTAGATATGCTAATCAAACCTGACCCATCCTAATGTAACCAGCGTAACATAACTCAGCCTAATCTTCCGAGAGCTCTATTCCTGGCGTACACAAAGACAATCACGATGTGATATTGCAGAGGAGGGTGCAGAATTCCATAGAATATCAGTGTGTTGCACAACATTCAAAGCTACCCTAACCTAACACAACGCAGCCTAACGTACCCAAACACAACATAACTCAACGTAACGTGCGCCGACCACGACTACTGCTCTCCCGAGGGTCGAGCAGAGTAGATTAGGGCAAAGTAAAGCACACAAATCCACAGAATTGCAGAGCATAGCAAAAAAGTCAAAGCTACCCTGCCCGAACCTAACCATACGTAACATAACCGAACACAACCTGACTTAACCTAACGTGCCGAGACCACTATTTCTGGCCACCGCAGAGGAAAACAAAACATGCTACAGCGCAATAGAGCGCGGAAACCCGCGAAGAAACAGTATATACCACGAAAGTCAAAGCAATCCAAACCCAACCCGAGATAACATAGCCTAATCGAACGTAGCCTAACCCAACCACACGTGCCGAGAACAATATTACTGGACTATCCGTAGTCGAGCAAAGTATATTAGATCAATGTAGAGGGCAGAAATGCACCGAATAGCAGTGTATAGCACAAAAGTCGAAATCATCCTAACCAAACTAGATCCAACTTAACCTAACCAAACGTAACCTAACTAAACTATACGTGCCACGACCACAATTGCTGGCCTCTACAGAGTCAGGCTGGACATACTGCAGCACACCACGACGCAGAAATTCACACAATAGCAGTGTGCAGCACAAAAGTCAAAGCTATCATAACCTAACCTAACCAAACATAACGTTACCAAACGTAACCTAACACTCCCCAACGTGACGCGACCAGTATTGCTGACCTCAGCAGAGCCAAGTAGAGCTTAATAGCGAAGCGTAGATCGTAGAAGTTGATAGAGTCGCAGTGTATAGCAGAAAAGTCGATGTTATCGAAACCTAACCGGAGCTTGCGTAGCCTAGTCAAACGTATCCTATCTCAACCTGTCGTGCAGATACCACAATTACTGACTGCCCCAGAGCCAAGCAGAGCATACTCGAGCACTGGAGAGCTTTGAAGTCCACTGAAAGGCAGCGTATACCAAGAAATTCAAATCTATCGAAACCTAACCCAAACTAACATGACCTAACCAGTCGCAACCTAACTGAACGTAGCGGTCCGAGACATCTATTACTGGCTTCCGAGAGTCGAGCAGATTGTAGTAGAGCAACGTATGGCGCAGAAATCCGCCGAATGGCAGTGTATAGCACAAAAGTCAATGCTATCCTATCCTACCCTAACCGAACATAGTGCAACCAAACGCAATCTAACATAAGCTAACGTGCCGAGACAGCTATTGCTGGCCTCCCCAGAGCTAAGCAGAGTATGACAGAGCATAGTAGAGAGCCGAGGGCCACCGGATAGCAGCGTATAGCACAAAAGTCAAATATAATCTTACCGAACATGTCCGAATCTAAAATAACCAAACGTGGACTAACTAAACCTAAAGTACAGAGACCACCATTTCTGGCCTCCACAGTTCCAAGCTGAACATATTAGAGCACAGAAGTGCGCTCAAGTCCAACGAGAAGGAGTGTACAGCGGAAAAGTCAAGACCACCATAACCAAACCTAACCCAACCAAGCCTAACCAAACGTAACATATTTCAGCCTATTGCGTCACGACCACTACTGCTGGCAACCCCAGAGTCGAGCAGAGTATAGTAGAGCAATATGAAGCGAAGAAATCCACCGTATAGCAGGGTACAGCGCAAGGGTCTTAGTAAACATATCCTAACGTAGCGAAACGTAACGTAACCAAGCGTAAAGTAATGGAACCTAACGTGCCAAGGCCACCATTGCTGTCCAACCCATCGCCAGAGAGAACCTATTAGAGGAGAGCAGAGGGCAAAAGTCCATTGAGTGGCAGTGCACAGGCAGAAAAGTCATTGCTCTCCTTACCTAGCAAAAACGAACCTCACACAACCAAACGTAACCTTACAGAATCTAACGTGCCGAAACCACTATTGCTGGCTTGCCCAGGGGCAAGCAGAGCGTATTAAAGCACAGTAGAGCCGAGAAGTCTAACGAGTATGTGGGCGGAGCGCAAAAGTCGAATATATTCTAATCTAACCAGACCGAGCCTAATCAAACCATACGTGGACTAACTAAACCTAACGTGCCGACACCACCATTCCTGGCCTCGGAAGTGGCAAGCGGAGCATATTAGAGCAGAGTTGAGCGCAGATATACGACAAAGAACAGTGTGAAACGCAAAAGACAAGGATAAACTAACCAAACCTAACCTAACATAGCCTAACCAAACGTAAGAGGACTAGGCTTAACGTGACTAGAGCACAACTGCTGTCCTCCTCAGAGTCGAGCGGGGTACTGCAGAGATGAGCAGAGTGCAGGAATCCATCGCATAACAGCGTACACCACTAAAGTCAAGGCTATCCAAACCTAACCCAGACAAACTTAACACAGCCAAACGTATCCTATGTCAACCTAACTAGCCGAGACCAATATTGCTTGCATCCCAAAAGCCAGGCAGAGTTTATTAGAGCAGAGTACGGAGCAGAAGACCACCGAATAGCTGTTTATATCACAAAACTCGATGCTACTCCCTCCTGACCTATGCAAACGTAACATAACCAAACGTAGCCTGAATCTAACTAACGTGCCGGGACAACTATTACTGGCCTCCCCAGAGTCGAGCAGAGTATAGTAGGGCAATGTGGAACGTAGAAATACGACGAATAGCAGTATATAGAGCAAAAGTCACAACTATCCTGCCCTAACCTGTCCAAGCGTAGTATAACCAAACGCAGACTAACTTAACCTAACTTGCCGAGACCGCTATTGCTGGAATAGCCAAGTATGGAGCCAAGCCCAATATATAGAGCACAGTGGAGTGCAGAGAGCCACCAAATAGCAATGTAATGCATAATAGTCAAGTATGTGCTATCCTAACCTGACCCAACCTAACCTTGCCAAACATAGTATATATCAGCGTAACGTGCCGAGACAACTATTAGTAGCCTCCTCAGAGCCAAGCAGAGCATATTAGAACGCAGTAGGGCGAAGGAATCTGCCGAACTGCAGTCTACAGCTCAAAAGTCAAAGCTATCCTAGCCTTATCTAACCAAACTTAATATAACCAAACGTAACCTGACCCAACCTAACTTGACTGGAACAGCATTGCTGACTTCCACAGATGAAATCAGAATATACTGGAGCACATTAGAGAGCAGAAATCCGCCGCATTGCAGTGTGAAGCACAAAAGTCGAAGATACCGTAACCTAACCTGACCTAACCTAATCTAACCGTACATAGCGTGACTCAACGTAACGTGCCGACGCCACTAATGCTGGCCCTCCCAGAGACGAAGCTGAGCATGTCAGAGCACAGTAGAGTGCAGAAATCCGCCGAAGGGGAATGTATAGCGCCAAAGACATAGTGGCCCCTCGTTACCTAACCGACCGTAACGTAATCAAACGTAACTGAGCTCAACGTGCGACCAGTATTTCTGGACGCCCCAGGGCAAAGCAGCATACGGTAGAGCACAGTAGAGCGCTGAAGTCTACAGAATAACGGTGTATGCCACGAAAGTCAATGCTATCCTAACCTAACGCAAACAAACATAGCCTAACCAAACTTAAACTAGCTCAACCTAATATGCCGAGGCCACTATTGCTGGCCTCCCTAGAGCCAGGTGGAGCGTGCTAGAGCCCAGTGTAGCGCAGAAGTCTACCGAATAGTTGTATATAGCACAAAAATCAATGCTATCCTTACCTAACCTGACAAAGCGTAACACAACCAGTCGTAGCCTAAATCAAACTAACGTGCCGGGGCTACTATTACTGTCCTTGCCAGAGCCAAGCTGAAAGTACTTGAGCGCTTTACGGCTCAGAAATCCACCTAATAGCGGACTATAGCACTATAGTCAAAGCTATCCTCTCCTAACCTAACCAATGGTTACATAACCAAACGTAACATAACCAAACCTAATATGTCGCGACCACTATTGCTGGACTCCGCAGAGCCAAACAGAAAACCATAGTGGAGAGTAGGATGCATCGGCCTTCCCAGAGCCAAGCTGAAAACACTGGAGCGCCGCACGGCGCAGAAATCCACATAATAGCCGACAATAACACTAAAGTCAAAGCTATTCTCTCCTAACCAAACCAATCGTAGCATAACCAAACGTACCATGGCTTAACCTAACGTGCCGAGACCACTAATCCTGGCCTTCCCAGAGCATAGCAGGGAACATTAGGGCACTATAGGGCGCACAAATCCACCTAATAACAAGTTATAGCAAATAAAGGCAGACGTATGCTCTCCTATTCTAGCAATAGTAACATAACCAAATATAACATGAATGTACCTGGCGCGCCGCGACCACTGTTGCTGGTATCCGCGGAGCCAAGCAGAACACATTAGTGGAGAGCAGAACGCAGAAATCCATAGAATCGCAGTGTATACCTGAAAAGCCAAAGCTGCCTACGCCAAACCCAAACCAACGGCATATAGCCTAACAGAAACAAACATGCCGAGAATGCTATAGCTCCCCCCCCTCCTCCAAGAGAGATGCAGGGCATCCTAGAGCCCAGTAAATCTCAGAAGTCCACCGAATAACAGTGTGCTGCACAAAAGCTAAAGGCATCCTAACAAAGCATAGCCTAACCCAACCTAACCGAACGTAACGAGGCTCGACACAACATGCCGAGACCACTATTGCTGGCCTTCCCAGAGCCAAGGTGAAAATTTCAGAGCAACAGAGGGCGCAGGAATCCACCTAATAACAGGCTATAGCACTAAAGTCAAAGCCATCCCCTCCTAATATAACCAATCGTAACTTAACCAAACGTAACATAACTGTACCTAAAGTGACACAGCTACTGTTGCCGGCGTCCCCAGAGCCAAGCAGAGCGCACTGGCGCAGAATAGAGCGCAGAAACGCATAGAATCGCAGTGCATGCTAGAAAAGTCAGAGATACCTTAGCCTAACCCAAACCAGCAGATCACAGCCAAACAGAGCCTATCTCAACTAAACGTGCAGAAACCGCTAATGCTGCTACCCAGGGCCAAGCAAGGCATACGACAGAATAGCAGATCGCAGAAGACCATAGAATCTCTGTGTATGTCAGAGAAGTCAAATCCACCTAGGCCTAACCAAAACCAACAGAACATAACCGAACATAGCCTGACTCGACCTTACGAGCCGAAACAGATATTGCTGTCCCCAAGAACCAAGCTGTGCATAATAGATCACAGTAGAGCGCAGAAATCTACCGAAGAGCAGCGTACCGCACAAACGTTAAAGCTGTAATAACCAAACTTAGGCAAACCCAACTTAACCGAACGTAACTTGCTTCAAACTAACCAGCAGAGACCGCAATTGCTAGCCTTCCCAGAGCCAAGCTGAAGATATAAGTGCGCTGTATGGAGCAAAAATCCACCTAACAGCAGGCTGGGGCACTAAAGTCGAAGTTGTCCTCTCCAAACCTAACCAATCCTAACGTAACAAAACGTAACGTAGCTCAACCAAGCGTGCCGCGACCTCAATTGCTGACCGCTGCAGAGTCAAGCAGAACACATTATTGCTGAGTAGGACGCACAAATTCATGGAATCGCAGAGTATATCTGTAAAGTCATAGCTACGCAGACCTAACCCAACTCAACCGAAAACAATCTAACGTAGCGTAACCCAACCTTACGCGTCGAGACGGATGCAGCAGCCCCCACCCCGTGCCAAGGAGGACATGCTAGAGCACTGTAGGGCGGAGAAGTCCACCGAGTATGTGTGCAGCAGAAAGTGAAGGCTAACCTAACCAAACGTAGCATAACCCAACCTACCCGAAAGTAACCTAACTCAGCGTAACGCGCCCAGACAACTATTGCTGGCCTTTCCGGAGCCAAGCTGACAACACTAGAGCCCTTTACGGTGCAGAAATCGACCTAATAGCAGACAATAGCACTAAAGTTATATCTATCCTCTCCTAACGAACCAATTGTAACATAACCAAACGTAACGTAGCTCAAACTAACGTGCCGCGACCACTATTGCTGGCCTCCATAGAAACAAGCAGAATGCAATAGTGGAGATTAGTGCGCAGAAACCCATAGAATCACAGTGTGCATAAGAAGAGCATTAGCTACCAAAACCTATCCCGAACCAATAGACCTTAGCCAAACTCAGCATATCTCTACCTAACGTGCCGAGAACGTTATTGCGGCCATACGCAAAAGCAAACAGGTCATACTAATGGACAGTAGGGTGCAGAAATCCACCGAACTGCGGTATACGCGACAAAAGTTAAAGATAGCACAACCAAACTTATCCTAACCCAACGTAACTGAACTCAATATAACTGAACATAACGTGCCGAGACCACCATTCCTGGCCTTCCCAGACCATAGCTGAAAATATTTGAGCACTGTTGAGCGCAGAAATACACCTAAAAGCCGACTATAGCGCTAAAGTCGAAGTAACCTTCTCCTAATCTGGCAAAACGTAACTTAACCCAACGTAACATAACTCAAACTTACGTACCGAGACAACTACTGCTTGCCTTCCCAGGGCCAAGCAGAGATCACTAGAGCACTGTAGGGCGCCGAAGTCCACCTAACAACAGACTATAGCACTAAAGACAAAGCTACCATCTCCTAACCTAACGAACCGTAGCATAACATAGCGTAACATAACATAGCCTAACGGGCCGCGATCACAAATTCTGGCCTCCACGGAGCCAAGCAGAACACATTAGTGGGGAGCAAAACGCAGAGGTCCATAGAATCACAGTGTATATCAGAGAAGTCAAGATACACGAACCTCACACAAACAATCAGAACATAACCGAACATAGCCTAAGTTAAACTAACCTGCCGAGAACGACGCGGCTGCTCTCCACAGAGCCAAGCAGGACATACTAGAGCACAGAAGAGCGCAGAAATCCACCGAATAGCAGTGTACAGCTCAAAAGTTGCAGCTATCCTATCGAAACTTACCCAACCCGACCAAACAGAGTGAAACCTCTCCCAACATGACGTGCCGAGACCACTCTTACAAGCATTGCCAGAGCCAAACTTAAAATAGTGGAGCACTGTAGGGCACAGAAATATCCCAAACAGCAGGCTACAGCACTAAAGTCAAAGCTGTCTTCTCCTAACTGACCGATCGTAACATAACTAAACGTAAACTAACCCAACCTAAGGTGACGTGACCACAATTGCTGGTCCTCCCGGAGCCAAGCTGGAGTTATTAGATCACGCTCGGGCGCAGAAATCCACTTTATTGCAGACAATAGCACTATAGTAAAAGCTATCCTCTCCTTCCCGAGCCATTCGCGACAAAAGCAAGCGTAACATAACACAATCTAACGTGCCGCGACAACTATTGTGGCCTCCACATAGCCAAGCAGAACACACTAGTGGAGAGTACACCACAGAAATCCATAGAATCGCAGTGCATATCAGAACAGTCAAAGCTACCCGATCCCAACCTAAACCAACAGAACATACCCAAACATAGCCTAATACAACCTAGCGAGCTGTGACCGCTATTGCTTCCCTCCCCAGAGCCAAGCAGAATATACTAGGGCACTGTAGAGGGCAGAAATCAACCGAACAGCAGTGTATAGCACAAAAGATAAAGCGGTCCAGTCCAAACTTAGGGTAACCCAGCCTAACCGAAGGTATCCCGACTCAACGTAACGTGCCGAGGCCAATATTGCTGCTCTAGCCAGAGCCAAGCGGCAAATGTTGGAGCACTGTAGGTCGCAATATCCGCCTAATAGCAGAACATAGCACAAAAGTCGAAGCTATTGTCTCCTGGTAAACCCAACAGTAGCATAACCGTACGTAACATACCTCAATCCAACGCACCCAGACCATTATTGTTGGCCTCCCCAGAGTCGAGCAGAACCCACTGGAGGACACTACAGCGCAGAAATCAATGCAATCGCTGTGTATAACACAAAAGTCGTATATATCCAGACCAAACCCATGCAAACATAACATAACCTAAAGTAGCCTGCCTCAGCATATCGTGCAGCGGCTACTATTGCCGACATCCCCAGGGAAAAGCAGAATGTAGTAGATCGCAGTCGAGCGAAGGTATCCGCCGAACGACAGTATACAGCATGAAAGTCTAAGCTACACTTACCGTTCGGCGCATACCCAAACTAAACTAACCTTGGCTAACATAACCCAACCTAAACTAACCTTGGGTAACATAACTCAAACTATCGAGTCGAGACCAATATTGCTGGCATTCCCAGGCCTAAGCATAATATAGTAGAGCACAGAACACCGCAGCAACACTACGAATAGCAATGTTTAGCACGAAAGTCTATGTTGCCAATCCTAACCAAGTCAAACGTAACATATCCACACGTAGCCTAACCCAACATATCGTTGCGAGACTACTATTGATGGCCTCGACGAAGACAAGCAGATTGTACAAGAGCACACAAGAGCGCAAAGACCCATCGTATGGCAAGGAATGCCACAAAAGCCCTGGATACCCTAACAAAACCTGACCTAATATGACGTAACCAAACACAGCATACCCAGCATGACGTGCCGCCACCACTGCCCCTGGCCTCCCCAGGGCACAGCAGAATGTAGTAGAGCTCAGTCGATCACAGAAATCCACCGAATGAGGGTGTCCAGCACGAAAGTCGGAGACATCCTAAACAAACTAGCCTAGCTTAACCTAACCAATCGTAACATAGCTCAACCTAACGTGCCACGATCACTATTGCTCGCCTCCCCAGAGTCGAGCATGGTATAGTACAGCAATGTAGGGCGCAGAGATCCACCGAATAGCAGTGTATAGCACACTAGTCAAAGAAGACATATCAAAGCTTTCCCATCCTACCCTAACCAAACGTAACATAACGCAACCTAAAGTGCCGAGACCACCATTCATGACCGCCACAAAACCAAGCAGAACATGCTAGAGTGCAATAGAGCGCATAAATCCAGCGAATATCTGCCATTGGCACAAAAGTCAAAGCTATATTTTCCTAACGTAAACAGGCTTGCCACATGCAAGCGTAGCATAACTAAACGTAACGCGCCGCGACAACAATTGCTGTCGCCGCCAGAACCGAGCAGAAAGTATTGGAGCGCAGTAGATCGCAGATACCCGCGGATAGCGGTCTATAGCACAAAAGCCTGGAGCATCCTGCCCTAACCTCACCAAACGTAACACAATCAAACGTAGCGCAGCTGAAACTAACCAGCCGACACCACTGTTGCTGGCCGCCCCAGCGCCAAGCAGATTATCCTACAGCACAGCAGAGCGCAGAAATCCTCTGCATTGCAATGTATAGCACGAAGGCCTTAGATATCCAAGCTCAACGATCCTAACATAAACAAACGAGACGTAACCTTTCTCAACCAAGCGTGCAGAGAATACTATTACTCGCCACCCCAGAGCCAAGCACAGCATATTAGAGCACCTGAGATCGCAGAAGCCCACCGAATAGCGGTGTAAAGCACAAAAGACGAAGTATCCATTCCTAACCTAGGCATACGTAACAAAACCAAACGTAACATAACTGAACCAAACCTGGCACAACCACTCATGCTGCCCCCCACATGGACAAGCAGACTGTACTACAGCTCAGTAGTGCGCAGAAACCCACCTTATTGCTATGAATGTCATGAAAGTCGAAGATACCATATCCTAACTTCACGTAACCTAACCAAACCTAATGTAACATAACATAACAAAACGTGCCCAGAACATTATTGCTGGCCCACCCAGAGCCAAGCAGAAAACATTAGAACACAGTGGAGTGCAGAAATCCGCGGACAGCAGTGTATAGCACAAAACCCTAGACTCTCCTATCCTAGCCTCACCAAAGGTACTATGACCAAACGTATCATAGCTCAACATAACGCGCCGGGTCTAACCTTACTGGCCGCCGCAGTGCCATGCAGAACATATTAAAGCACAGTAGATCGCCGATATACGCTGATAGCAGTGTTTAGCACAAAAGTTTGAACCATCCCATCCTAACACCACCAAGCGAAGCATAGCTCAACCTAGCGTGCCGAGACTGCCATTTCTGGCACCCCAGCGCCAAGCAGAATATACTAAACCACAGCAGAGCGCCGAAATCCACCTCATTGCAGTGTGTAGCACAAAAGTCAAACATATCCTGACCTAACGTGGCCTCGCGTAGCTTATACAAACATAGTGTAACCCAACATTACGTGACGAGACCATTATTCCTGACCTTTCCATTGCCAAGCAGAAAGTAGTAGGGCATAGAGGATCACTGGAATCGAACGAGTGACAGTGTATGGCACAAGAGTCAAAGCTATCCTGACCGAACTTTGCCTAACCTAACATAACAAAACGTAACATAGCTGAACGTTACGTGCCAGAACTACTATTGCTGGTCTCCACAGAGAGAAGCAGAATGTACTAGAGCATAGTAAAGCACAGAAATCCATCTCATTGCAGTGAATAGCACAAAAGCCGTAGATATCCTAACGCAACTTGAACTAATTCAACTTAACCAATCGCAGTATAACGCGACATGAAGTGCCGCGACCACTGCTCCTGGCCTCCCAGGAGCAAAGCAGAATGTATTAGAGCACAGTAGATCACAGAAGTCCACCGAACAACAGTGTAAGGCACAGAAGTCGGTGTAGCTTACCCTAACCTTCCCAAACGTAACATGTCCAAGCGTAACATAAATCAACGTTACTTGACGAGACCAACGTTGCTCTCCTCCGCGGAGAAAACTAGAATGCTCCAAAGCACACAGTGGCGCAGAAATCCATCGCAATGCAGTGAATAGCAGGAAAGCCGTAGATATCCTTGCATAACCTGACCTAACCAATCGTAGCATATATCAACGTAACGTGCAGCGACCACTGCTCCTTACCTCCCCATATCCAAGCAGAATGTAGTATAATAAAGTAGATCGCGGGAATACACCGAATATCGTCATATAGCACGAAAGTCGAAGCTATCTTAACAGAACCTATCCCAACCTAAACCAACCAAACATAATCTAACACGAAATAACGTGCCACGGCCGCTTTTGCTCGCCTCCCCGGAGTCGGGCAGAGTATAGTAGGGCAATGTATAGCTCAGAGATCCACCGAATAGAAGTGTATGACACAAGGGACAAAGTAATCCTAACCATGCCTTCCTAACCTACACTAACGAAACGAAACATAGCGGAACCTATCGTGCCCATACCACTATTACCGGCCACCCCGGAGCCAAGCAGAGCATAGTGGATTTCTGTAGGGCGAAGAAAGCCACTGAACGCCAGTGAATAGCTCAAAATCGCACATATCCAGACCTAACTTGGCCTAACCTAACCGATCCTAATCTAGTGTTACGCAACTGAACATGGCGACAACAATATTGCTCTTCTCTCACAGCTATGCAGAGTATATTAGAGCATATTGGGGCGCTGAAATCCACCGAAGAGCAGTTTACGGCACAAAAGTCAAAGAGATACTAATCGAGCCTTCCCAACCCGAACTAACGAAACGTAACCCTTCTCAACCGAACGTGCCGAGGCCACTATCACTGGCCACACCAGAGGCAAGCAGAGCATATTATAGCACTTTGGGGTGCGGAAACCCATCGAACAGCGGTGTATTCCACAAAAGACAAGGTAGCATATCCCAGCATAGACAAACGTAAAAGAGCCAAACGTAACCAAACTCAAACTAACATGACGAGACCAATATTGCTTTCCTCCACAGAGACAAGCAGAATGTAGTAGAGCAGAGTAAATCACAGAAATACAGCTACTAACAGGGCATAGAACGAAAGTCAAAGCAATCCTAACCAAACTTATCCTAACCTAGTGAAATCAAACGTTACCAAGCTCAGCCTAACGTGCTGCGACAGCCATTGCTCGCCGACCCAGAGTCGAGCAGAGTATAGTAGAGCAAAGTTGGACGCAGGTATCCTTCGAATAGCAGTTTATAGCACAAAAGTCAAAGACATCCTAACCCAGCCATCCTAACCAAACCTACCTCAAACAAACATACCGAGACCACCTTTGCTGCCCTCCCAAGAGCCAAATAGAACATAATGGCGGAGAGCAGGGCGCAGAAATCCATAGATGCGCCGTGTATAGCATTTACGTCGAAGCAACGCTATCCTAACCTCTGCAAACGTAGCATAACCGAACGTAACATAACTCAATCGAACGTGCCGCAGCCACTATTGCTGACCTCCCCATAGCCGGGTACAACATATTAGACGAGAGTAGAGCACAGAAATCTATAGAATCGCAGTGTATAGCAGAAATGTCAAAGCTGTCCGAACCTAAAGCAAACAAATATGACCTAACCAAACGTAGCATGACTCAACATAAGGTGTCGGGACCGCTATTGCTGGCCCCCTAGGGCCGAGCGTAATATAGTAGAGAACGGTAGAGTTCAGAGATCCAACGAATAGCAGTGTGTAGCACGAAATTCGAACGTACCCTTACCGCACACAGCCAAAGCTAACACGACCAAACGTGACCTATCTCAACCAAACGAACACAGTCCACTACTGCTGGCCTCGCCAGATCCAAGCAGAACATATTAGAGAGCAGCAGATCACTGCTATCCATGGAATTGCAGTGTAGAGCACAAAAGTCAAGGCTGCCCCCCCCTCACCTAGCCAATCGTAACATCGACAAGCGAAACCGGACTCTACCTGACCTGCCGCAACCACTACTGCAGGCCACGCCACGGCCAATCACAACGCACCGGAGGACAGTAGAGCGCAGGAAGCCACCAAATAGCAGTGAATAGCGCAAATGCCAAAGCCAACCTCTACTTACCTAACCCAACATAACCCAACCAAGCGTTGACCAACTATAGCAAACGAGCCGAGTCCACGACTGCTGGCCTCTCCATCGCCAAGCAGAGCATATTATAGCACACTAGAGCACAGAAATCGACCGCATAGAAGTTATATAGTACAAAAGTCGAAGCTATACTATCATAACCTAATCAATCGTACCATACCAGACGTAACCTATCGCAACCTAACTTACAGCGACCACTATTTCTGACCTCCCCAGGGTCAATCAGAGCATAGTAGAACACACCAGAGGGCAGAAATCCACCGAATATCAGTCTATGACAGGAAAGTCAAAGCTATCCATGACTAATCCAAACACACGTGACCTAACAAAGAGTGACGTAACTGAACCTGGCGTGCCGAGATTACTGTTGCTGGCTTCCCCAGGGCCAAGCAGAATACAGTAGAGCACAGTAGAGCGCAGAATTTCGCCGAATTGCAGTAAATGGCACAAAAGACGATGCTAACCCTTCCTATCCTAACCAGACGTAACATTACCGAACATGGACTCTAACAAGCTAAGGTGCCGGGGCCACTATTACTGGCCACGCCAAAGGCGAGCAGAATATTGTAGAGCAACGTAGATCGTAGAAATTCTCCGCATAGCAGTGTACGGCGCAAATGTCTCAGCTATCCTATCGTAACCTCTCCAAGCCCAGCATAACCGAACGCGGCATAACTACACCTAACCGACTAAAACAACTCCTGCTGACCTCCCCAGAGTACAAGCTGATGATACAACAGCACAATAGATCACAGATATCTGAGGCGTCTCTGTGTATAGCACAAAAGCCAACGATATACTAACCTAACCTGACCTAACCTTAACCAAGCAAACGTTACTTATCTCTGCACAACTTGCGAAGACCACGATTGCTGCCTTTCTCGGAGTGAAGCTGAACATATCAGATCACATTGGAGCGCCGAAATCCACCGAATATCTGTGCACAGCACAAAAGGCAAAGCTACCCTTTCTTAACCTAACCAACCGTAACATGCCCGAACGTAACCAAACTCGTCCTATCGTGCAGCGACCACTATTGCTGACATCCCCAGGGTCGAGCAGTACATAGTCGAGCAATGTGGAGCGTAGAAATCCGCCGAATGGCAGTCTATAGCACTAGAGCCAAAGGTATCCTGTTCTATCGTAACCAAACGTATCATATCCAAACGTAACACAAATAAAGCTAACATGGCGGGACCAGTATTACTGGTCGCCCCGGGGTCCAGCAAAGTATAGTTGAGCAATGTGGGGCGTAGAACTACGACGAATAGCACAGTATAGCTCAAAAGGCGCAGCTATCCTATCCAAACCTGTCCAAACGTAATATAACCAAACGCAACCCAACTTATCCTAACGTGCATAGATCGTTATTGCTGGACTCCCCATAGCCAAATAAATTATGCTAGATCACTACAGGTCGGGGAAAGCCTCCAAGGAGCAACGAATAGCACAAACGTCAAAGATATCCTAACCTTACCCGTCCAAACCTGGCCTCACCAAACGTAGACTAACCAGACCTCGCGAGAAGAGACCACTATTGCTGTCCCCAGGGCCAAGAAGAACATGCCGGAACACAGTAGATCGCAGAAATCCACCGTATAGCCTCCTATAGCACAGAAGTCAGCGCTATCCTCCCATAAGCTAACCTAACCTGACCTGACCGAACGTAACCTAACTCTACCTTTCGTGCCACGACTACTATTGCTGGCCTCCCCATAGTCGAGCAGAGCATAGAAGAGCAATGTCGAGCGCAGGGATCAGCCTAATAGTAACGAACAGCAGCAAAGTCGAAGCTACCCAAACCTAACGCAAACATATATAACCTAACCGGAGGAAGCCTAACTCGGAATCACGAGCCGCGACCGTTAGTGCTGGACTCCCCACGGACAAGCAGAATACAGTACAGCATACTAGTGCGCAGAAGTGCACAGAATAACATTCCATACCACGATAGCCGAAGCTATACTGACCTAACAAGAACGAACATAACATAACCAAACATAGCCTAATTCAAACTAACGTGCGGAGACCATTACGTCTGGCAGCCGCAGAGCCAAGCAGAATGTACTACGGAACACTACAGCATAGGAATCGACCGCATTGCAGCGAATAGCACTAAAGTCAAAGATACCCTTACCAAACCTGACCGAACCTAACCTGACCGAACTTGATATAACCTAAAGTAACTTGCCGCGGCCACAGTTTTTGGCCTCGCTAGAGCAAAGCGGAGCACGTCAGGCCACAGTAGGGCGCAGAGATCCACGGAAGAGCAGTGTATGACACAAGAGTAATAGCTATTCCGCCCTAACCTGTCTAAACGTAAAATGATCAAACGTATCCTTACCAAACCTGACGTGGCGAGAACACTAGAGCTGGAATCCCCTGAGCCAAGCAGAGTAAACTAGGGCACACTATAGCGCAGAGAGCCTCCAAATAGCAGCGAATATCACGAAAGTCGTATAAATCATAGCTTAACCTGATCTGACCTGACACAGCCGAACGTGGCCTAACTCAACATAATGAGACGATGCCACCACTGCTCTCCTTCCCATAGCCAAGCGGAACATATAAGAGCACATCAGAGTGCAGAAATCCGACGGATGGCACAAATCACAAAGCTCTCATCTCCTAACCTAACCAAACGAAACATAAGCAAACGTAATCTATCTCAACCTAACGTGCCGCGACCACGATTGCTGGCATTCCCAGAACCAAGCAGAACATATTAGCGTATAGTAGAACGCAGAAATCCATAGAATCGCAGTGTATATCAGAAAGGTCTAAGCCACCCATGTCTAACCATGACCAACGGAACCCATACAAACGTAGCCTATCTTAAAATGACGTGCCGAGACAACATTTACAGACCTCCCCAGAACCAAGAAGACCGTATCAGAGCAACGTAGAGCGCAGAAGCCCACCGAAAAGCAATGTGTAGCGCAAGAGACGGAGCGATAACCTCCGAGGTTAGCAGATCGTGGTATAACCAAACGTAACATGGCAAAACCTAACGTGCCGCGACCACGATTGCTGGCGTTCCCAGCGACAAGCAGAATATATTAACGGATTGTAGAACGCAGAAATCCACAGAATCGCTGTGTAAAGCACAAAAGGCGAAGATATCCTATTCTAACCGAACCAAACGTAACCTAACCAAACGTTGTCTAACTCAACCTAATACGCCGAGACCAACATTGCTGTCCTCTCCAGCGCCAAGCAGAGCATATTAGAGTAGAGTAGCGCGCAGAAATCCAACGAGTAGCAGCGTAAATCGCAAATGTCGAAACTACCCGATCCCAACCTATCCAAACGTAAGAAAAGCAGCCGTAACGTAACACCACATGACACGCCACGACCGCTATTGCTGGTCACACGAGAGCAAAGTAGAGTATAGGAGAGCAATGAGGAACACCGAAATCGTCTGTACAGGAGTGTATAGCACAAAAGTCAAGGCTGCCTTTACCAAACATAACATAACGTGACATAACAGAACCTGACGTGACGGGAGCACAATTCCTGGCGTCCACAAAGGCGATCAGAGTGTGGTAGCGCACAGAAGATGCGCAGAAGTCATACATAACGTGACATAACAGAACCTGACGTGACGGGAGCACAATTCCTGGCGTCCACAAAGGCGACCAGAGTGTGGTAGCGCACAGAAGATGCGCAGAAGTCCATAGAGTAGCAGTGCGTAGCGCGAAAGTCGAAGCTATCCTAACCTAACACAACGCAACGTAACCTGACCGAACGTAACATAACTCAACTTAACGTGCCGAAATCACTATTACTGGCCTCGCCATAGATGAGCAGTGTATAGTGAAGCAATGTGGAGCGTAGAAATCTGCCGGATAACAGTGTGTAGTACAAAAGCCAATGCTATACTGTCCTAACCTATCCAAACATAAACAAACCGAACGTAGCCTAACACAACCTAATGTGCCGTGACCACTATTACTGCAACCGCAGTGTCGAGCAGAGCATGGCAGAACAATGAAGAGGGTTGAAATCCACCCAACAAGAGCGTGCAGCACAGATGACAACTTTAACCTATCCTAACCTGTCCAAACGTAGGCTAAGTAAGCCTAACGAGCCGAGTCCACTAATGATGGCCTCCCCATCATCATGCAGGACGAATTAGAGGAGGCGAGATCGCCGCAATGCATAGAACCTCAGGGTATAGAAGAAAAGTCAAAGCTACCCATACCAGACACAAGCAAACATAGCATAACCAAGCGTCACCTAACTCATACTGACGAGCAGCGGTAACGGTTTCTGGCATCCCTGGTGCAAATCGGAGCATATAGGATTACAGCAGAGCGCAGAGATCCACCGAATAGCCGTGTACAGCACTAAAGTCGAAGATATCCTAACCTAAACTGACCATACGTAACTTAACCAAACGTAACATAACTCAACCTAACCTGTCTAGACCATTGTTACTGAGATCCCCAGGCACAAGCAGTACATATTGAAGTTCAGTATAGCGCAGAGATCCACCGAGCAGCAGTGTACAGCACAAAAGTTGGGGCCATCCATTCCTAACATAACAAATCATAATATAACCAAACGTAACATGGCACAAATTAAAGTGACTTGACCATTATTGCTGGTATACCCAGGGCCAAGCAGAACATGTTAGACGTGGTGGTGCGCGGAGACCTATACGTTCGCAGTGTATAGCAGAAATGTCAGAGCTACCCAAACCTAGCCGAAACCAAGTTATCCCGTCCGAACGAAGCCAAACTCAACATACCCTGCCGACACCACCATTGATGGCCTCCCCTGAGTCGGGCAGAGTATTGTAGAAATATGCAGATCGTACAAATCCGCCATATAGCAGTGTATAGCACACAAGTCAATTACATCCCATCTTAACGTTTCCAAACGTAATATAGGCAATCGTAGCATAACTTAACCTAGCGTGCCGATACCACTGTTGCCGGCATCCCCAGAGAAAAGCAGAATATACTAGGCCACAGTGGAGCCCAGAAAGACTACAAGTAGCATTGTATAGCACAAAGGTCAAAGACATTCAAACCAAATCTGACCTATCCTAACCAAACCAAACGTATACTAACCAAACCTTACGAGCCAAGTTCACCACTGATGGCCACCACACCACCAAGCAGAACGTATTAAAGGAGCATAGAGCGCAGAAGTCCATAGAATGGCAACGTATGGCAGAAATGAAGAAGCTACCGCAGCCTAACCCAGACTAACTTAACGTAGCCAAGCGTAACTTAATTCAATCTAACGTACCGCGACCACCATTGCCGGCTTCCGCAGGGCCATGCACATAATATTGGTGGAGAGTACGTCTCAGAAACCCAGAGAATCGCAGTGTGCAGCAGAAAAATCAAACTCCCCATACTCTACCCATGCCAACATAGACAATCTAAACGTAACATTGCTCAACCTATCATTACGCGGCCACCATTTTTGGTCCCTCCAGAGCGAAGCAGAGCATACTAGAGCACAGTAGAGCGCAGAACTCCACCGTATATCAGTGTATAGCGCAAAAGTTGATGCTATCCCAACTGAACGCAGCCTAACACGATCAAAACTTACGTAACTTGACTGAGCATAACGTGCCAAGACCACTGTTGCTGTACTTCCCAGATACATACTGAAAATATCAGAGCACTGTAGGGCGCAAAATCTACCTAATAGCAGACTATAGCACGAAAGATAAAGCTATCCCCTCCTAAACTAACAAATCGTAGCATGAACAAACTTAACCAAACTCAACCTAACGTGCAGCGGCCACTGTTGCTGGCCTCCCCAGAGCCAAGCAGACCACATTAGTGGGGAATAGATCGCAGAAACCCATAGAATCGCAGTGTATATCAGAAGAATCAATGCCACTTGAGCCTAACCCAAAGCAATAGGCCATAACCGAGCATAGCCTCTCTCAGGCTGAATTGCCGAGACAGCGATGGCTGCCTTCCCCAGAGCCAAGCAGGACATACTACTGCATAGTATAGCGCAGAGGTTCACCGAATGGCAGTGCGCAGCACAAATATTAAAGCTATCCTGACCGAACCTAGCACAGTCCAACATAACCGAACGTAGCCTGACTCAGCATAACTTGCCGAGATCACAATTCCTGTATTTCCCAGAGCGAAGCTGAAAATATTACAACACTGTAGAACTCAAAATTCTTCCTGCTACGAGGCTGTATAGTTAAGGTCAAAGCAACGCTCTCCAAACCTAACCAATTGCATCATAACAAAACGTAACATACCTGAACCCACAGCGCCGCGACTAATATTGCTTGCCTCCCCAGAGCCAAGCAGAGCACACAAGTGGAGAGTAGACCGCAGAAATCCATAGAACCGCAGTGTACATCAGAAAAGTCGTAACCAGCCAAACCTAACCCAAACGAACAGAACATATACGAACACAGTATAAATAAAGCAAACGTGCCCAGACGGCTATTGCTGCCCTCCCCAGAGCCAAGCAGAGCACATTAGCGGAGAGTAGATCGCAGAAAACCAAAGAATTGCGGTGTATATCAGAAAGGTCGGAGCTACACGAGCATAATACAAACGAACGAAACTTAGCAAAACATAGCGTAACACATCATGACGTGCCGAAACCGCTCTAGCTGCCCGCCCCATAGACAAGCAGGACATACTAGAGAGCAGTAGAACGCAGAAATAAACCGCATAGCTGTGTACAGCACAAAAGTTAAAGCTGTCCTAACGAAACTTATCCTAACCGAACCCATAGGGGCGTAACCTGACTGGATATAACGTGCTGAGACCGCTATTACTGTCCTTCCCAGGGCCAAGCTGAAAATATAAGAGCACTGTAGGGCGCAGTGGTCTACCTTATAGCAGAATGTAGCACTAAGGTCAACGCTACAATCTCTAACCTAACAAACCGTGACATAACCAAACGAAACATAACTCAACCTAACCCGCCGCTATCACTATTGCTGGCCAGCCCCGAGCAATGCAGAACACACTAGTGGAGATTAGAGCGCAGAAATCCATAGTATCGCAGTGTATATCAGGTACGTCAAAGCTAACCAAGCCTAACCCGAACCAAGAGAACATAACCGAACATAGTCTAACTCAGACTAGCGTGCCGAGACCGCTATTGCTCCCCTCCCCAGAGCCAAACAGTTCATGCTAGAGCACAGTAGAGCGCAGATATCCACCGAACAGCAGTGTACAGCAAAAAAGGTAAAGCTGCCCTGAACATGCTTTTCTCAACGCAACATAACCATACGTAAGCTGACTTTGCGTAAGGTGCAGATACCGCTATTGCTGGCCTACCTAGTCCCAAGCAGTGCACACCAGAGCCCAGTAAAGCGTAGAAATCCACCGAAAGAAGTGCATAACACAAAAGTTAAAGCCATCCTAGCCAAACGTATCCTAACCTAATATAACCGAGCGTAACCAAACTCACCCTATGCTGCCACGTCCGTTATATCTGGTCTCCATGCATTCGAGCATAGAATAGTAGATCTACGGGTAGCTCAGAAATACACCGGATATCAGTGTATAGCACCAAAGACAAAGCCATCCTTTCCTAACCTAACAAATCGCAACGTAGCCAAACGTAGCATCATTCAAAATAACGTCCAGCGACCACTGTTGCTGGCCAACCCAGATTCGAGCATAGCATAGCAGAGGCAAGTAGCGCGCAGGAAGCCACCGAGTAGCAATGTATAGCACGAAAGCCATAGCTGTCCTATCCCAACCTGACATAGCCTAACGTAACCAAACGTAACCTGACACATCCTGACGTGCAGAGACCATCATTGCTGCCTCCACAGTGGCAAGCAGAACATATTGAAGCGCAGTAGAATGCAGAAATCCATCGAATAGCAGTGCATACCACAAACATCGAAGGAAACGTAACCATACGTGACCTAATATAACATAACCAAACGTAGCCTGACTAAGCCTATCGTTCCACGATCGCTATTGCTGGACTCCGCAGAGTCGAGCAGAGTGTAGTAGAGCAATAATGAGCGCAGAAATCCATCGAATAGCAGTGTACGGCGAAAAAGTCAAAGTTACGCTATGCAAACCTAAACAAACTTAACCTGGCCAAACGTTATATAACTCAACATGACGTGACGAGTGCACTCATGCCGGCCTCCCCAGCACCAGGCAGCGCATACTAGAGGATCATAGAGCCCAGAGGTCCATAGAATGGCAGTGCATAGCACGAAAGTCATGGACGTCCTCATCTAACCCCTACAAGCCTAACCTAACCGACCGTAACTTAACACATCCTAACGGGCCGCGGCCACAATTTCTGCCACTCCCACATTAAAGCAGAAAATATTAGATAGCAGTAAAGGCAGAAATCCACCGAATAGCCGTGTATAGCACAATAGTCGAAGATGTCCTCCCTTAACCAAACGAAACGTAACACAACCGTACGCAATGTACCTCAGCCTAACGTCCCGAGACCCCTACAGCTGGCCTCCAGATAGCCAAGCAGGATATACTAGAGCTCAGTAGATCGTAGGAATCCACCGAAGATCAGTGAATGGCACAAAAGTCGAAGCCTTCCTAATCAAATTCATCCTAACGTAACCAAGCCTAACATAGCATAGCTGAGCCAAACGTGCCACGACCACTATTGCTGGCCTCGCCAGCGACAAACGGAACACGTTTGACCACAGTAGATCGTAGAAATCCAACGAATAGCTGTGTATGCCACAAGAGGGAAAGCTACACTCTCCAAGCCTAACCAATCGTAACATAACCGAACGCAGCATAGCATAGAGTAGCATGCCGAGTACCACTGTCGCTGCCCTCCCCAAGCCAAGCAGAGCATGATAGAGCACGGTGGAGCACAGATATCCACCGAAGAGCTGTGTATAGTACAAAAGTCGCAGTCACCCTATCCTACGCTAACTAAACCTTACCTGGCCGAACGCAGAATAGCTGGACCTAACGCGCCGCGGCTTCAATTACTGGCGTCCCAGGAGACGAGCAGAGTGTGATAGCGCCCAACAGAGCGCAGAAGTCAACAGTATAGCAGTGTGTAGCGCAAAAGACAAAGCCATTCTGACAAAACGTTACACAACATAACCTAGCCGAGCGTAATCTAACCAATGCAAACGTGCCACGACCACTGTCACTGGCCCCCAAATAGCCAGGCAGAATATACTAGGGCAAACTAGAGCGAAAAACCCACCGAATATCAGTGTACAGCACAAAAGTTAAAACTAACATTACCAACCGTAGTATAAGCCAACCAAACCCAACATAACCTGGCTCTCCACAAAGTGCCGAGACCACTCTTGCTGCGAATGACAGAACCAAGCTGAAAGCATTAGAGCACTATATGGCGAAGAAATCTACCTAACAGCAAACTACAGCACTAAAGACGAAGCTATACCCTCCTAACCAAACCAATCGTAACATAACCAAACCTAATACAACCCAACCTAACCTGCCGCGACGAGCATCGCTGGCCTCTGCCCTCCCCAGAACCAAGCTGGACATACTAGAGTACAGTGGAGCGCTGAAATCCACCGAAGAGCAGTGCATAGGTAAAGTAAAGGCTATCCCAGCCTAACCCAACATAACCTAACAAGAGCAAACGTAATCTAACGTAACCTTAGGTGCCGAGACCTCTATAGCCGGCATCGCCAGAAGCAAGCCGAGCATATTATAGCATAGCAGAGAGCAGAAATCAACCGAGCAGCAGTGTACAGCGCAGAAGTCAAAGCAATCCTCTCCTAACCTGATCAAACGTAACATAAGGAAGTGCAACGTAACCCGACATGGGGTGACACGACCGCTATTGCTGGCTTCGCGAGAGCCAAGCAGAGTATAGCAGAGCAACGTAGGACTCTGAAATCAACCGAGTAGCAGTATACAGCAACAAATACAAAGCTATCCCAACCAATCCTATCCAAACCTTGCCTAACCGAACGTAACATAACCCAGCCAAATGTGCCGCGACCGCTATCCCTGGCCTCCCCAGAGTCAAGCGGAACATGTCAGAGCACCGTAGAGTGCAGGAATACAACGAATAGCCGTGCATAGCACAAAAGTTGTAGCTGTTCTTTCCTAACTTAAGTAATCGTAACATGACCGAACGTAGGATAACTAAAAGTAACGTGCCGAAACCACTATTGCTGTCTTATGTATGCCAAGCGGAGCATACTAGAGCGCAGCACAGCGCAGAGATAGACCGCATAGCTGCGCATTAGGAAAAGTCAAAGCTATCCCATAATAACATAGCCAAACCTTACCTAACCATACGTAACGTGTCACAGTGGAACGTGCCGCGACCGCTGTTGATGGCCCCACAGTGTACAGCAGATTTGGGTAGAGTACAGTGGATTGCAGGAATCCACCGAATAACTGTGTATAACGCGAAAGTCGAAGCTACCCTAACCAATCATAGCCTAACCTAACCAAACCAAGCGTGACGTGACTCAATCTAACGTGCCACGGCCACCTTTCATCACATCCCGAGATTCGAGCGGAGCGTAGCAGAGCAATGTAGAGCGCAGAAATCCACCGAATAGCAGTGTAGAGCACAAAAGTGGACTTTATCCTATCCTAACCGTCACGGCCACCTTTCATCACATCCCGAGATTCGAGCGGAGCGTAGCAGAGCAATGTAGAGCGCAGCAATCCACCGAATAGCAGTGTAGAGCACAAAAGTGGACTTTATCCTATCCTAACCTATCCATACGTAATATAAGCAAACGTAACATAACTTAACCTAACGCGCCAAGACAACTTTTGATTGGTTCCGCAGATCTAGGCAGAATTTACTGGAGCACAGTGGAGCGCAATAACTCACCGCGCTTTTGCGTGTAGCACAAGGGTGGAAGACAACCTAACCTAACATGTCCTAGCCTAACCTAACCGAACGTAGACTAACTAAACATGAGTTGCCGAGACTACTATTGCTGGCCTACCCAGCGGCAAGCAGAGCTTGTTAGAGCAACGTGGAGCGCAGGTATCCGTTGAATGGCGGTGCATAGAGCAAAAGTCAGAGCAACCATATCCACACATTTCCAAACGTAACGTGACCGTAAGTAATCTATCTCAACCTGACGTGCTGAGACCGCCGTTGCTGACACGCACGGAGTCAAGCAGCTCATACTAGAACAAACTAGAGCGTAGAAACCCACCGAGAATCAGTGTACACCACGTAAGTCGAAGTTATCCAAACATTACGTACACTAACATAAACTAATCAAACGTAGCCTAATTCAAACTAACGGGCTGATAACACCATTGCAGGCATCCCCACCGGCGAGCAGATTATTGTAGAGCAATGTATTGCGTAGGGACACCCCGAATAGCAGTTTACAACATAAAAGTCGAAGCTATCTTATGCTACCCTGACCAAACGTAACATAGCCTAACGTAACCTAACGCAACCTAATGTGCCGAGACCGCTATTGCTGCCATTTTCAGAGACAGGCAGAACATGCCAGAGCACAGTGGACCGGAAAATTCCACCGAATTGCATCGCATATCACAAAAGTAAATGTTACCCTGTCCAAACTAAGCCTAACCTTTCCTAACCGAAAGTAACATAACACTATCTAACGTGCCGCGGCCACGGTTGCTGGCAACTCCAGAGCCAAGCAGAACATGCTAGTGGATTGTAGAACACAGAAATATATAGAATCGCAGTGTATATCAGAAAAGTCGAAGCTGCTCGAGTCTAACCCAAACCAACAGTACCTAATCAAACATAGCCTAATTCAGCATAACGTGCCGCGACCATTATTGCTGGACGCCTAGGGCCAAGCACAGCATAGTGTAGCACAGTAGAGCGCAGAAATCCACAGAACAACAGTGTAAAGCATAAAAGTCACAGCTACACTGTAGTAACATAACCAAGCGTAACCTAACGCAGCCTAATGCACCGAGATCATTACTGCTGCTCTCGCCAGAGCCAAGTAGGGCATACTACAGCACAGTAGATCTCAATAATCCACTGAACAACAGTGTATACCACGTAAGACAAAGCTATCCAAACCCAACCCGGACTTCCATGGCCGAACATAACTCTTCCTAACTCAACCTAGCGAGCCGAGACCACCATTCCTGGCCTCCCATTGGTCATGCAGTAAATACTAGAGCAAAGTAGAGCGCAGAAGTCCACGGAAGCACAGTGCATATTACAAAAGCCTAAGCCACCCTGTCCTAGCCTAACCTATCCTAACCTAACCGAAAGAAGCGTAACACAACTAAACGTGTCACGGCTGCTATTGCCGGCATCGCCAGATCAAATCACAGTATATTAGAGCACAGTAGAGCGCAGAAATCAACCGAACAGCAGTGTACAGCACAAAAGTCAAAGCTATCCCCTCCTAGCTTTCTCAAACGTAACATAGCGAAGCGTTATCTGTCTCAAACTAACGCGCCGAGACCACTATTGCTAGCCTCCCCAGAGCGAATCGTAGTATATTGTAGCACACTAGAGCGCAGAAATCCACCGGATAGCTGTTTATTGCGCAAAAGACATACATAGCATAACGTAACCTAATAAATCGTGCAATACCAAACGTAATCAAACTCAACCTATCGCATCGCCACCAATATTGCTGACCTCCCCAGAGCCAAGCAGACCATATTTGAAGGGAGTATGGCGTAGATATCCATAGAATCGCAGTGTAAAGCAGAAAAATCAAGGATATCCGGACCTAACCTAAACTAACATAACCTGGCGTAAGATAGAAGATCTCAATGCAACGTGCCGTCATCACTATTGCTGGCCACCCAAGGGTCAAGCAGATTATTGTAGAGCACAGTGGTGAGCAGGAATCCACCAAATATCTGTGTATAGCACGAGAGCCATAGCTACATTATCCTAACCATGCCTAATCTATCATAACCAAACGTAGAGTAACTACATCTTAAGTGCCGCTACCACTATTGCCCGCCTCCCTATAGGAAAGCAGACTATGATAGAGCACGGTAGAGCACAGAAGTCCATTGGATACCACAGGTGAGCAGATATGTCAAAGCTACCCTAAACTAACCCGACTAGATCTAAGACAACCAAGCGTAACCAGTCCCAAACTAATGTGCCGCGACCAGTCTTGCTGGCAGCTGCAGAGCCAAGCAGACGTTAATAGAGGAGAGTACAGCGCACAAATCCACCGTATTGCAGCTTATAGCACAAAAGTCAAAGCTATCCTGCCCTAACCTAACCAAACGTAAAATATCCAATGTTAATATAACCAAACGTAACATAGCTAAACCCAACGTACCGCGACCACTATTGCTGGCCACCACAGAGCCAAGCAGACACATAAGTATAGAGTAGAACGCAGAAATCCACATAATCGCAGTGTATATCAGAAAAGCCAAAGCTACCCAGACCTACTCAACGTACCGCGACCACTATTGCTGGCCACCACAGAGCCAAGCAGACACATAAGTATAGAGTAGAACGCAGAAATCCATATAATCGCAGTGTATATCAGAAAAGCCAAAGCTACCCAGACCTATCCCAAGCCAACAGAACATAGCCGGACATAGCATATATCAACAAATCGTGCCGAGACCGCTGTTGCTGCTCACCCCAGAGAAAGGCATGGCATACCAGAACACAGTAGAGAGCAGAAATCCACCGAATAGCGTTGTACAGCACAAAAGTTGGAGCTATCCTAACCAAACACGTCCTAACCCAACCAAACCGAACATAACATGACTCAACACAACGTGTCGAGGCCGCTATTGCTGCCCTCCACAGAGTCAGGCTGGTCATGCTACAGCACAGTTGACCGCAGAAATCCAACAAATAGCAGTGAACAGCACATAAGGTAAAGCTACCTTTACCAAGCTTAGCACAACCCAACAAATCCGAACGTGACCTGACTAAACGTAGCGTGCGGAGGCCACTATTTCTGGACTTCCCATAGTCGAGCTGAAAGCAATGGGACGACGAAGATCGCAGAAATCCACCTAATAGCTGTCTATGGCAATAAAGTCAAAGCTATCCTCTCCTAACGTAACCAATCGTGACATAACCAAACGTAACGTAACTCAACCTCACGTGCCGATACCGCTATTGCTGCCATCCCCAGAGACAAGCAGTCCCTACTAGAGCACAGCAGAGTGCAGAAAACCATCGGGTAACAGTCCAAAGAGCAAAAGCTAAAACTATCCTAACCAAACTTAGCGAAACACAACCTAAACGAACATAACCTCTCTCAACATAACGAGCCGAGATAAACATTGCTGGACTTCCCAGAGCCAAGCTGAAAATATTAAAGCACCATGTGGCGCAGAATTCCACCTAGTAGTAGAGTACAGCGTTGAAGGTGGAGCTGTCCCCTCCTAACCTTGCCAATTCTAAAATAACCAAACATATCATAGCTCAACCTATCGTGTCGCGACAACCATAGCTGGCCTCCCCAGAGTCAAACAGAGCATATCAGTGGAGAGTAGAACGCAGAAATCCGTAGAATCGCACTTTATATCAGGAAAGTCAGAGCAATCCAACACTAAGCCTAATAAACAGATCACAACAAAACATAACGTAACTCAAACTAATGTGCCGATACCTCTGTTGCTGCCCTCTCCAGATTCACGCAAGTCGTACTAAAGCGCAGTAGAGCGCAGAAATACACCGAATAGCAGTATACAGTACAAAAGTTGAAGCTACTCTTACCAAACTTAGCCTAACCCAACCTAACCGAACGTAGCCTGACTGATCATAGCGTGCCGAGACCACAATCGCTAGCATTCCCAGAGCCAAACTGGAAATATTAGAGCGCTGTAGATGGCCGGAATCCGCTTAAGAGCAGACAGTAGCGCTAAAGTCAACGCCATACTCTCCTAACACAGCCAATCGTAGCATAACCGAACATAACTTAACCCAACCTAACATGCCTCGACCACTATTGCTGGCCTCCATAGAGCCAAGCAGAACACATTAGTGCGGAGAAGAACATAGAAATCCATAGAATCGCAGTTTATATGAGAAGAGACAAAGGTACCCATGCCTAACTCAAACCAAGGGAACATAACAATACTTAGCCTAACCCAACCTAGCGTGCCGAGAACGATATTGCTGCCATCCCCAGTGCCAAGCAGGGCACACTAGACTATAGTAGAGCGCAGAAATCCGCCGAATAGCAGAGTACAGCACAAAAGGTAAAGCTATCCTTACAAAGCTTAGAATAACACAACATAACCGAACGTAACCTGACAAAACATAACGTACCGAGGCCACTATTGCTGGCCTTGCCGGAGCCAATCTGGAAATATTAGAGCAATGTAGGGCGCAAAAATTCACCTAATAACAGACTGTAGGACTAAAGACCTAGTTATCCGCCCCAAACCTGGAGAATCGTAAAATAACCAAACGTATCCAAGCTTACACTATTGAGCCGCGACCACACTTTCTGCCCTCCCCAGAGAAAATCAGGGCATGCTAGAGCACAGAAGAGCCCATGCGTCCAACGGATAGCAGTGAACAGCACAAAACTTAAAGCTATCCTAACCAAACTTATCCTGAACCAACCTTACCGAACGTAACCTGACCCGACGTAGCGTTCCGAGGCCACTATTGCTGGCCTTCTCAGAGCCAAGCTGAAAGCATTACAGAACTGCAGGGCGCCGAAATCCTAACAGCATACCATAGCACTAAGGTCAAAGACATCCTTTCCTAAGCCAACTGATCGTAACATAACAAAACGTAACCTACCTCAACCTATCGTGCCGCGACCACTCTTTCTGGCCTCCTAAGAGCGAAGCAGAACACATTAGCGGAGAGCAAGACGCAGAAATCCATAGAATCGTAGTGTATATTGGAAAAGTCAAAACTGCCCAAACCTAACCGTAACCAACAGAACATTACCAAACATAGCCTGACCCAATTTAACGAGCTGAGACCGCTATTTTGGCCCTCCCGAGAGCCAAGCAGTACATAATAGAGCACAGCAGAGCGCAGAAATCCACCATATATCAGTGTACAGGACGAAAGTTAAAGCCACCAAAGTGAAACCTATCCAAATCCGACATAACCGAACGCGACCTGATTCAACGTATCCGGCCGTGGCCACAATTGCGGGTCTTCCCTGAGCCAAGCTGAAGATATTAGACCACTATAGGACGCATAGATACAAATAGTAGCAGACTACGACACAAAAGCGGAGCGATCCCCTCCTAACCTAACCAAACGTGACATGACCAAACCTAACCTAACTCTACCCAACGTGCAGCGACGACCATTGCTGGCCTCCCCAGAGTCAAGAAGAACACATGAGCGGAGAGCAAAACGCAGAAATCCGTACAATCGCAATGTATATTAAAGAAGTCAAAGCTGCCCATACCTAACAGAACCAACATAACATAGGCAACATAGCCTGGCTCAACGTAACGTGCCGAGATCGCTATTATTGCCCTCCCCAGAGCCCAACAGGGCATACTAGAGCACAGTAGAGCGCAGAAATATATCGTATAGGGGTGCACAGCCAAATAGTTAAAGCAATCCTGTGCAAACTTAGCCTAAACCAGCATATCCGAGCGTAACCTGACACAACATAACGTGCCGAGACCACTGTTCCTGGCATTGCCAGAGTCAGGCTGAAAAAATTAAAGCACTGTATGGCGCAGTGCTCCACCTAACAACTGACAACAGCAATAAAGTCGAAGCTATCGGCTCCTAACATAACCAATCGTAGCATAACATATCGCATCCTATCTAAACCTGACGTGCCACGAACTCTTTTGCTGGCCCCCTCAGAGCTGAGCAGAACTCATTAGTGGAGTGTTGGACGCAGAAATCCACAGAAAAGCAGTGTACAGCACAAAAGTTAAAGCTGACCTGACCAAACTCAGCATGACCCAGCCTAATCGAACGTAACATGACCCATCGTAACGAGCCCACACCACTGTTACTGCCCTTGCCGGAGCCAAGCTGAAAATATTTGAGCACCATAGAGCACACAAACGCACCTAATATAAAACTATAGCACTAAATGCATAGATATCCAATCCTATTTCAGAGAATTGCAACATGACCAAACGTACCCTAACTTACACATTCCCGCCGCGATCACAATTTCTGGCCTCCACAGAGGCAAACAGGACATACTAGAGCGCAGTAGAGCGCAGATGTCTACTGAATAGCAGTGTACAGCGCAAAAGTTGAAGCTATCCCGACCTAACTCAGCATGACCTTGCCTAGCCAAACGTCACCCGACCCATCTTAACGAGCCGAGACCAATACTACTGGCCTTGCCAGAGCTAAGCTGAAAATACTAGAGCACCGTAGGACGCAGAAACCCTTCTAATAGCAGAATACGGAACTAAAGACAAAGGTTTCCCTTCCTAATCTAACCATTGGTTACAAGACCAAACCTAACCTACGACAAACTAACCTGCCGCAACCGCAATTGCTGGCCTCCACAGAGTCAAGCAGAACATATTAGTGGAGTGTAGAACGCTGAAATCTATAGAATCGCGGTATATGTCGGAAAAGCCCTTGCCACCCGACACTAAGCCAATCCAACAGAACATAGCCAAACAGACTGATCCAACCTAACGTGCCGAGACCGCTATTGCTACTCTGCCATGAGCCAAGAAGGACACACTAGAGCACAGTAGAGAGCAGAAGTCCACCGATCAATGGTGTACAGCACATAAGGTGAAGCTATCCTTACCAAACGCAACCTAACCCAAATTAACCGAACGTAGCCTGACCCGTCATAATTAGCCGAGGTCACCCTTGCTGGCCTTTCCAGAGCAAAACTGAAAACATTAGAACACTGTAAGATGCAGACATCCACCGATAGGGGTATACAGCACTAAAGACAGGGCTATCCCCTCCTAACATAACCAACCGTAACCTAACACACCCTATCGTGCCGCGATAACAATAGCTGGCCTCCCCAGAGCCGAGAAGAACGCATTAGTGCCGAGTGGAACGCAGAAGTCCATAGAATCGCAGTCTATATCAGAAAAGCCATAGCTACGCACACCTAACCCAAGCCTACGGAACATAGCCAAACGTAGCCGAGACCGACATTGCTGCCTGCAACAGAGCCAAGCAGGACATAACAGAGCACAGTACAGCACGGAAATCCACGTTAAAGCAGTGTTCAGCACAAAAGTTAAAGCTACCCTGACCTAACTTATCCTAACCCAACCAAACCAGACGTAATATGACCTAACATAAAGTGACAAGGCTACCATTGCTTGCATTGCCATATCCAAGCTGAAGATTATTGGAGCTCTACAGTGAGCAGGGATACATCTCATAACAGGCTATAGGACTAAAGTTAAGGATACACCCTCCTAACCTAGCCAACTTTTACATAACCGAACGTATCCTAATTCAGCCTAGCCTGCCGCGATCACAATTTTTGGCCTCCCCACAGCCGAGCAGGGCGCATTAGTTCAGAGCAGAACTCAGAAGTCCACAGAAACGCTGTGTATATCAGAAAAGTCATAGCTACCCGAACCTAACCCAAACAATCAGAACAGAACCAAACATAGCCTGGCCCGACCCAGTGCGCCGCGAGCGCTATTGGTGGCCTACTCATAGCCAAGCAAAACGCATTAGTGGAAAGTAGAACGTAGAAATCCACAGAATCGCTGTGTATATAGGAGAAGTCATAGCTATCCAATCCTAACGAAGACGTACATAACATAGCCAAACGGAGTATAACAGGACCTAACGTGCCGAGCCTGCTATTGCTGCCCTCCCCAGAGCCAATCAGGACATTCTAGAGAACAGCAGATCTCAGAATTCCACCGAAAGCAGTGTAAAGCACAATACTTGAGGCCATCCTTACCAAGCGTAACCTAATCCAACCTAACCGAACGTGGCCTGATTCATCTTAACGTGGCGGGATCTCCCTTGCGGGACTTGCCAGAGACAAGCTGAAAATATTAGAGTTCTGTAGGGCGAAGGTATCCACCGAATAGCGGAATAAAGCACTAAAGGCAAAGCTATCCCCACCTAACCTAACCAATCGTAACATGACCATACGTAACATATCTCAGCCTAACTTGCCGCCACGACTATTGCTGGCCACCCGAGGGCCAAGCAGGTCATATTAGTAGATGGTAGAACACAGAAATCCATATAATCGCAGTGTATATGGAAAAAGTCAAAGTTACAAAGGCCTATCCTAAACCGACAGGACACATCCAAACATAGTATATATCAAACCAACGTTCCGAGAGAGCTATTGCTGCCCCCCCCCCGAGCCAAGGAGGACTTACTAGAGCACGGTATAGGGCAGAAGTCCACCGAATTGCAGTGTGCAGCAAAAAAATTGAGGCTATCCTAACCAAACTTAGCCTGACCCAAATTAACCGAACGTAACATGACGCAACATAACGTGCCGAGGCCGCTATTGATGGCCCTCCCAGAGACAAGCTGAGATCATTAGGGCACACTAGGGCGCAGAAATCTACCTAATAACAGACTATGGCACTAGAGTCAAAGTTACATTCTAGTAACCTAGCCAACATTTACATAACCAAACGTAACCTAATTAAGCCTAACGTGCCGAGATAACAATTACCGGCCTCCACACATCCAAGCAGAACACATTAGCACGGAGTTAGACCCAGAAATCCGTACAATAGCAGTGAATGTCAGAAAAGTCATAGCAAACCGAACGTAACCTAAACCAACAGTTCATAAACCAACATAGCCCAACTCAACCTAACATTCCATAACCGCTATTGTTGCCGTCCCCAGAGACATGTAGGACATACTAGAGCACAGGGATGCGCAGAAATCCACCGAATAGCAGAGTACAGCACAAAAGTTAAAGCTACCCGGACCAAACCGTGCATGACGCATCGTAACCGAACGTAACCTGAATCATCATAACGTGCTGAGACCACTATTGCTGGCCTTCCAGAGCCAAGCTGAAAATATTAGAGTAACGTAGGGCGCAGAGATACACCTAATCTCAGACTGTAGCACCAAATAGAAAGCTTCCCTATCCTAACCTAGCCAATCGTAACGTAACCAAAGGTAACCTAACACAACCTAACGTGCCGCGAACCCTATTGCTGGCCTACCCAGAGCGAAGAAGGGCACATTAGTGGTGAGTAGAACGCATCAATCCATAGTATCGCAGTTTATATCAGAGAAGTGAAAGCTACCCAAACCTAACAAAGAGGAACGGGTCATAAGGAAGCGTATCGTAGCTCAAACTAACCTCCCGAGACCGCTGCTATCCTCACAGCCAAGCAGGATATACTAGAGCACAGTGTCGCGCAGAAATCTACCTTATAGCAGTGTGCAGCACAATAGTTAAAGCTACCATAGGCAAACATAGCATAACCCGACCTAACCGATTGTGATTTGACGCAACATGTCCTGCCGAGACCATCATTCCTGTCATTCCCAGGACCAAGCTGAAAGCATTAGATCACAGTTGGGTGCAGTCACTCACTTAATAGCAGGCTATAGCACTAAAGACAGAGCTATCCTCTCCTTACATAACCATTCGTAACAAAACCGAACGTAGCCTAACTCAACCTGACGTGACGCGACCAACATTGCTGGCCTCTCCATAGACAAGCAGAACACGTTATTGGAGAGTAGAATGCAGAAATCCATAGAATCGCAGTGCATATCAGTAGAGTCAAAGCTACCAAAACATGACCCAAACCATCAGAACATAGCCAAACATAGCCTATCTCAACGTAACGTACCGAGACAGCTATTGCTGGCCTTCCCAGAGCCGAGCAGGTCATACTAGAGCACAGTACAGTAGAGAGATCCACCTTGTAGCAGTCAACAGCACAAAACTTAAAGCTATACTAACCAAGCCTAGCCTAACCCAACCCAACCGAACGTTACATGACTCAACATATCGTGCCGAGACCACCATTCCTGGCATTCCCAGAACCAAGCAGGAAATATTAGAGCCCTGTAGGTCGCAGCAATCCTAATAGCAGACCATAGCATTAAAGTCAAAGCTACCCTCTCTGAACACAGCCAATTGTAATATATCCAAACTTACCTTAACCCAAACTAACATGCCGCTACCACTATTGCTGGCCTTCCGGAGACTAGCAGAGCACCTTAGCAGAGAGTAGAAGGCAGAAATCCATCGAATCGCGGTGTATATCAGAAAAGTGTAAGCTACATATGTCTATCCGAAACCAACAGGACATAGCCAAACGCAGCCTAGCTAAACCTGGCGTACCGAGAACGCTGTTGCTGCACACCCCAAAGCCAAGCACGACATACTAGAGCACAGTAGAGCGACGAACTCCCACGTATAGCAGTGTATAGCACAAAAGTTACAGCTATCCTGACCAAACCTAGCCTAAACCATCTTAACCGATCGTAACCTGACACAACACAACGTGCCGAGACCACTATTGCTGTCCTTCCCAGGGTCAAGCTGAAAAAAGAAACGCACTGTAGGGAGAAGAATTCCACCTTATAGCAGACTATGGCACTAAAGTCAAAGCCATCCTCTCCTAGCATAACCAACCGTAACATAACCAAACGTAACCTTATTCTTCCTACCGTGCCGTGACCACTATTTCTGCCCCCCTCCCCAGAGTCAAGCGGAACACACTAGTGGATTGTGAAACGCAGCATTCCATATAATCGCAGTGCATATCGCAGAAGACTGAGTTACCCAAGCCTAACACAAGCCAACTGAACATAGCCAAACATTGCCAAACTCAAACTAACGTACCGAGACAGCCAATGCTGCCCTTCTCAGAGTCAAGCAGGACGTTCCAGAACTCAGTAGAGCGCAGAAATCCACCGAATAGCAGTATAGAGCACAGAAGTTAATCCTATCCTGACAAAACTTATGCTGACCCAAGCTAACCGAACGTAACCTGACTCAACGCAACGTGCAGAGGCCACTATCGCTGGGCTTCACAGAGCCATGCTGAAAGCATTAGAACTATGTATGCAACAGTAATCCTCCCAATAGCAGACTACAGCACTAAAGTCAAAGCTATCCTCTCCAAGCATAACCAACCGTAACATAACCAAACGTGCCCTAACTCAACCAAACGAGCCGCGACTGCTATTTCTGGCCTCCCCAGAGTCAAGCGGAACACGTTAGTGTAGATCAGAACGCAGAAATCCATATAACCGCAGTGTACATCGGAAAAGCCGGAGTTACGCAGTCCTAACCCAAACAAACATAACATAAACAAATATGGCCTGACGCAACCTAACGTGCCGAGACCGCTATTGCTGCCCTCCGCAGAGCCAGGCAGGTCATACTAGAGCGCAGTGTAGCGTAGAAGTCCAGCGAATAGCTGCGTACAGCACAAAAGTTAAAGCTATCCTGACAAAACTTAGCCTGACCAAACCTAGCCGAAAGTAACATGACACAACATAACGAGCCGAGACCGCTACTGCTGGCCTTGCCGGAGCGAAGCTGTAGATATTAGTGCACTGTAGGGCGAATTAAGCCGCCTACCAGCAGACTATAGATCTGAAGTCCTAGCTATCCTCTCCTAACCTCACCAACCGCAATATAACCAAAGGTATACTAAGGCAAACTAACGTGCCGCGACCACTATTACTGGCTTCACCACAGTCAAGCAGGACATACTAGAGCGCAATAGAGCGCAGGAAACGACAGAATAGCAGTGTAAAGAGCAAAAGCCAATGATGCCCCACCCATCGTGGCGGGCCCCGTATCGCTGCCCTTCCCAGGGCCAAGCGGTACATACTAGAGGAGAGTAGAGCGCAGAAATCCATAGAGTTCCAGTGTATAGCACAAAAGTCAAAGCTACCAAGCCGTAGACTGTCCAAACGTTACATAAGCGAAAGTAACCGAACACAACAGGAGTCAGCAGGAGCGTACTAGAGCGCAGTAGAGCGCAGGAATACACCGAATAGCAGAGTATAGCACAAGAGCCAATGCTATCCTATCGTAACCTAACCAACCGTAACGTAACTAAGCGTAACCTATCTCTACCTAATGTGCCGCGACCACTGTGGATGGCCTCCGCAGAGTCAGGCAGAACATAGTAGAGGAGAGTAGAGCTCAGAAATCCATAGGATCGCAGTGTACAGCAGAGAAGACAAAGGTATCCGCACCTAATCCATACTAACATACCCTAACCACACGTAGAATATCTCGATATTACGTGACGCGACCAATGTTACTGGCCTCGCCAGCGCCAAGCAGAATATAGTAGAGCTTGTTACATCGCAGGTATCCACCGAATAACACTTCGTACCACAAAAGTCAGATCCATGCTGTTATAACATAGCCAAACGTTACGTAGCCCAACCTAACGTGCCGAGACCACTACTGCTGGTCAGCCCAGGGTCAAGCAGAATATAATAAAGCACATTAGAGAGCAGATATCCACCAAATAACAACGTATAGCACTAAAGTCAAAGCTGTCCTTATCTGACCAAACGAAACATAAGCAAAGGTAACGTAAGTCAATTTAACGTGACGAGACCACCATTGCTGGCCTCCCAAGGCCAAGCGGTATATGCTAGAGCACAGTTAGACGCAGAAATAAACCGAATAGCAGTGTATAACAGGTAAGTCTAGGCTATACTGTCCTAACATTGCCAAACGTAACGTAACTGAACATAACCTACCACAACGTAACGTGCCGAGACCACTATTGCTGGCCTCCACAGATCCAAGCAGAACAAGTTAGAGCACAGCAGAGCGCAGAAATCCACCGAATGGCAGTGTACAACACAAAGGTCGTTGCTACCTTGTCATGACGTTGGCAAACGTAACATAGCCGTCCGTAACCCAGCTACACCTAATATGCCGAGAACTTTCTTGCTGTCCTCAACATCGTCACGCAGAACATACTATAGGAGAGTAGAGCGAAGAAGTCCATAAGATCTTAGTGAATGGCAGAAAAGCCAAAGCTATCCAAACCTAACCCAAACAGTCGTAACATGACCGAACGTAACCAAACTCAAACCAACGTGCCTCGGCCAACACTTCTGGCATCCCCAGAGCAAAGCAGAGCATATCAGAGCACAGTAGATCACAGAAATAGACCGAAAGTCAGTGTATAGCACAAGAGTGATGGCTATCCCGTCCTAACCTTAACAAAGGTAGCGTAACCGTACGCAACTTGGGACATCCTAACGTGCTGGGACCTGTATTGCTGCCATGCACAGAACCAAGCAGAATACACTAGAGCAGAGCAGAGCGCAGGAGTCCACCGTACAGTAGTGCATAGCGCAGAGGTCAAAGCTATTCTACCCAAACCTAATGAATCGTAGCATAGCGAAACGTAACATAATTAAGCCTATCATGACGCGGCCACTACTGCTGGCCTGCCTATCCTATGTTAGGACTGGATAGCTTCGACTTCTTTCACACACACTGCTATTAGGATCATTGCTGCGCTCTATCTTGTGCTAGGGTATTCTGCTTGAATCTGGGGTAGCCAGCAGTTCTGGTCTCGGCACCCTATGATGCGATAGGCAACGTTAGGTTAGGATGGGTTAGGTCAGTTTATGTTAGGATATCTTCGACTTTTGCGCTATACGCTGCAATGCGGTGGATTTGTGCCCTCTACTATGCTCTATTACATTCTGCTTGGTCGTGGCAAGGCCAGCAATACTGGTCGCGGCACGTTATCTTGTGTTAGGCTACGTTTGGTTAGGTTATTCTTGTATGCTTCAGGCTTGGACATCCTCGACTTTTCTACTATAGACAGCGATTCTATGGATTCCTGAGACCTACAGTCCTCTACTTCGTTCTGTCCGTCTGCCTGGATCCCAGCTATAGTGGTTGCGGGACTTTATGTTTATTCGGGCTACGTTTGTTTAAGTTACATTAGGATGGGTTAGGTGTGGATAGCACTGACATTTTTGCTACCAGCAGCTTTCGATACATTCCTGCGACCTACTGTGCTCTAGTATGTTCTGCTTGGATCTGGGGAGGCCAGCATCAGTGGTCTCGGCACTTTATGCTTCGTTGTGATGCGTTTGCTGAGGTTCCGTTGGTATGGGTTATTTTCCTATAGCTTTGACTCTTCTGCTATGCAGTTCGACTCTACGGATTTTTGCGCTCTGCTCTCCTATAGCACGTTCCGCTCGGCTCCGCAGAGGCCAGCAATAGTGGTCGTGGTACCCTAGTTTTGAGATTGGCTACGATAGGTTACGTTACGTTTGCTTATGTCAGTATGGTACAGCGTCGACTTTTGTGCTATACACTTATCTTCTGTGGATTTCTGCGCTCTACTGTGCTCTAATGCTTTCTGCTTGACTCTGGTGAGTACAGCAAGAGTGGCCACTGCACGTTACGCTGAGATATGTTACGTTCGACTATGTCAGGCTAGTGTTAGTTTGGCTAGGATAGTTTCGAATTTCGTGCTGCATACTGCTAATGGGTGGATTTTTGAGCTCTACTGTGCTCTAGTATGTTCTGCTTGGTCCTGTGTTGGCAAGCAATAGTGGTCGCCGCCCGCTATGTTAAATTAAGCTACGTTTGGTTAGGTTATTTTGGTGTGGGTTATGTTCGGGTAGCTTTGCCTCTTCTGCTGTACACTGCGATTATATTGATTCCTGCGCTCTAGTCTTCTCTAATATGTTCCGCTCGGCTGGGTGGGGGCCAGCAATAGTGGTCTTGGCTCGTCTGGTATGGTTCCGTTACGTTTGCTTAGGTCAGGTTTTGTTATGTTCGGTTAGGATAACATCGCCTTTCGTGCGGGACACTGTTCTTCAGCAGATTTCTGCGCTCTACCACGCCCTGATACATTCTGCTTGGCCCATCGGAGGCCAGATTTAGTGGCCGCCACACGTTATGCTGAGTTATGCTACGTTTGGTTAGGTTACGTTTGGTTAGTTTGGAATGGGATAGCTTCGAGTTTTGTGTTATGCATTGCCATCCTGCGGATTTCTGCGCTCTACTGTGCTGTAATATTTTCTACTTCTCTCTGACGAGCCCAGCAATAGTTGCCTCGGCGCGTTTGGTTGAGTTAGGTTGCGTTTGGTTTGGTTACGTTTTGTCACGTTCGCTTAGGACCGCTATGGCTTTCATACTGTACCTTGTTATTCGTTGGATTTCTGCACTCTATTGTGCCCTATTATGTGCCGCTTGGCCCTGGAGAGGCCAGCAATGCTGCTCGCGGCACGTGACGTTGAGTTAGACTACGTAAGGTTAGGTTACGTTAGTTTGGGTTAGGTTGGGATATCCTCGACTTTTCTGCTATACACTGCCATTCTATGGGTTTCTGAGATCTACTATCCTCTACTACGACCTCTTCGGTTCCGGGGAGCCGAGCAGCAGTGATCGCGTTAAGTTAGGTAGAGTTAGGTTAGGTTTGGGTACGTTACGGTTGGCTACGTTAGAACATGGTAGATTTCACTTTTATATAATGCACTGCCATTCGGCGTATTTCGCCTCTCCACTGTGCTCCAGTATCTTCCGCTTTGCTCTGGAGAGGCCAGCAATATTGGTCGCGGCACGTTTTGTTGGGTTATGCTACGTTTGGATACCTGAGGTTAGTTCAGGTATGGTATGGATATCTTTGACTTTATGCTATACATTGATATTCGGCGGATCTCTGCGCTCCACTGTGCACTAATGTTTTCTGCTTGGCTCTAGGGAGGACGGCAATAGAGATCTCTGCACGTTAGGCCGAGATATATTACGTTTGGTTAGGTCAGGTTAGGCATAGTTAGGCTATTATAGCTTTGACCTTCGTGCTACACACTGTTATGCGGTGGATTTCTGGGCTCTACTGCGCTCTAGTATATCCTGCTTCGCCCTGGCTAGGCCAGCAATAATGGTCGCGGCAAGATATGATGAGATTGGCTACGTAAGGTTAGGTTATGTTGGATTGGGTTAGGTTTGTATGGCTTTGACTTACAGCAATACACTGCGGTTATGTGGATTCTAGCGTTCTACTGCCCACTAACATGTTCAGCTTGGCTAAGGGGAGGACAGCAATAGCTGTCACGGCGCGATAGGTTGAGTTAGGTTACGCTCGTCTATCTTACGGTTTGTTACGTTAGGAAATTTTACCTTCGACTTTTTTGCTACTCACTGCTCTACGGTGCATTTCTGCGCTCTACTGTGCTCGAACATCTTCTGGTTTTCTCTTGCGAGACTAGCAATTTTGGCCTCGGTATGTTAGGTTGAGTTATGCTACGTTTGGTCACGTTAGTTTGGTATGGGATAGGTATGGATAGCTTTCGAGTTTTCTGCTGTACACTGCGATTATATGGATATTTGCGCTCCACTCTGCTCTAATATAGCCTGGTCGTCTCTGTGGGGGCCAGCAATGGAGGTCGCGGCCCGTTTGGTTGAGATACGTTACGTTTGGTAATGTTACGATTGGTTAGGTTTGGAGAGAGTAGCTTTGACTTTTGTGCTGTGCACTGCTATTCTATGGATACCTGCCCTTATCAGTGCTCTACTATACTCTACTGAACTCAGGGGAAACGAGCAATGGCGGTCGTGGCATGATAGGTTGCGTTAGTTTACGCTTGGTTAGGTTAGGTTAGGTTAGGTTTGGATATGATGGCTTTGGCTTTTGTACTGGACACAGCTATTCGGTGTATTTCTGCGCTCTGCTGCGCTCTATTACGTCCTGCTTGGTTCTGGGGATGCCAGCCATCGTATTCTCGGCAAGGTACGTTTAGTTAAGCTACGTCCTGTTAGGTTAGGTTAGCACAAGTTACGTCATGATATCTTTGACCTTTGCGCTATACACTGCAATTCGGCGGATATCTGCCATCTACTCTGCTCTAGTATATGCTGCCTGGCTCTGCGGAGGCTAGCAATAGTGGTCTCGGCTCGTTTGGTTTAGATAGTCTACGTTTGGATTCGTTAATGTGGTCAAACTTTGGTTAGGATAACCATGAGTTTAGCGCTACACGCCGGTATTTGTTGGATTTCTACTCTCTACTGTGCTGCAGTATATTCTGCTAGGCTCTGGGGAGGCTAGCGATAGTGATCTCGGTACGTAAGTTTATGTTATGTTGCGTTTGGTTATATTACGCTTGGGTAGGTTAGGATATGGTACCTTCCACTTTTCTGATGTACACAGTTTTTCGGTGGATTCCTATGCTCTACATCGCTCTACTATGCTCTGCTCGACTCAGGGGTGAACAGTAGTAGGGGTCTCGGACCGTTCGTGTGAGTTAGGCTTCTTTCGGCTTCACTATGTTAGGCTATATTAAGTTCGGACAAATATGATTTTCGCGGTATACACAGATATTCGGTGGATTCCTACGCTTTACTCTGCTCGACTATATTCTGCTTGGCCCTGGGGAGTCCAGAAATAGAGGTTGCGGCACGTTATGTTGAGTTAGGCTGTGTTTGGGTAGGTTCTGTTTGTTCGGTTTAAGACCGGTAATATTAGACTTTTCTGGCATACACCGCGATTTCAATGATTTCTGCGTCCCACTATCCACATATATGTTCTGCTTGGCTCTGTGGAGGCCAGCAGTCCTGGTCGTGTGACGTTAGGTTGAGTTATGTTACGTTTAGTTATGTCACGATTGGTTAGGTTAGAAGAGGTTAGCTATGGGTTTTGAGCATTACACTGCTATACGGTGCATTCCTGCATTGAACTCTGCTCTAACATGCTCAGCTTAGACCTGCGAAGGACAGCGATAGTGGTCTCGGCACATTACTTTGTGCGAGGCTATGTTTGGATAGGCCAGGTTATGTAAAGTTAGGTCAGGAACTCCTCGGATTTTGTGATATACACCGCTATTCGTCGGATATTTGTTCTCTACTGTGCCCTAATATGTTCAGCTTGGCAATGGGAATACGAGCAATAGCAGCAACGGCATAACATGTTGGGACAGGGTAGGCTTGGTTATGTTACATTTTGCTAGGTTTGGCTGCGACAGCTTTTACTTTTGTGCTACACACTGCTATTCGTTGTGTTTCTGCGCCCCGCTGTGACCTAATAAGCTCTGCTTTACTCTGTGATGGCCAGAAATAGAGGCAGCGGCGCGTCAGGTTGAGTTATGTTGTGCTTGTTTATGCTATGTAGGACAGGTTTGGATATGATGGCTGTGGCCATTGTGCTATGCACCGCTGTTCGGTAGATTTCTGCGCTCTACTGTGCCCTGGTGTGTCCTGCTTGACACTGCGAAGGACAGCAATTGTGGCCTCGGCACGTTATGTTGAGTTACGTTACGTTCGGTTAGGTTAGGTTGGGCTATATTTGGATAGGTTAGGTTTTGCTTTTGTGCTATGTACCGCTGTTCGTGGGATATCTGCGCCCTACTCTGCCTTATTATGCTCTGCTTGTCCCTGGGGGACAGCAATAGTGGTCTCGGTACTTTAGGTTCGGTTATATTACGTTTGGTTATGTCACGTGTGCTTAGGTTAGGATAGTATAGCCTTGACTCTTGTGCTATACGCCGCTACTCGGTGGATTTTTGCGCTTGACGTTGCTCTAGCATGCTCTGCTTGTCTCTGTAGATGCTAGCAATGTTCGTCTCAGCACGTTATGTGGTGTTAGGGTACGTTTGGTTATGTTACGTTTGGTTTGGCTAGGATAGGATAGGTTTGACTTTTCTGCCCTACATTGCCGTTTCGTGGCCTTCTACGCTCTACGCTCCTCGAATATGTTCTGCTTGGCGATGGAGACGCCAGCAGTATCGGACTCGGCCGGTTAGGTTGAATTAGTTTATGCATTGTTAGGCTACGGTAAGATGTGTTAGGTTAGGATATACTAGACTTTTGTGGTATGCTGTGCTTTTCGGTGGATTTTTGCGCTCTACCGTGACACAAAACTCCCTGCTTCGCTCTGGGGAAGCCAAAAATCGTGGCCTCGGCGCGTTAGGTTGGGTTAGGTTACGTTTTGTTATGGAACGTTCGTTTTGATTAGGATAGGATAGCGGTGACTTTTGTGCTATTCACTGCTAATCGGTGGATTTCAGCGCTCTATTGTGCTCTATTATATCCTGTTTGACTCTGTCGAGGCCAGCAATAGTGTTCGCGGCACTTTGTGTTGAGTTATGCCGCGTTTTGTTAGGCTACGTTGGTTTGGGATTGGTCGGGATAGCTTCGACTCTTCTGATTTACACTGCGGTTTCATGGATTGCAGTGCTCTACTCTACAATAATACGTCCTACTCGCACCTGCATAAGCCAGCAGTTGTGGTCGTGGCACGGCAGAATGGGTTATGTTATGTTTGGTTATGTTACGGTTCTTTAGGTTAATATAGGTTATCTTTGAAGCTTCTGCTGTACACTGCTGCTCTATGGATTCCCGCGCTGTTCTTTCCACGATTATGTTCTGCTTGTCTCTGAGGAGGGCAGCAATAGCCGTCCTGCAACGCCAGGTTGGGTTTCTTTACGTTTGTTTTAGTCACGTTTTGCTAGGCTAGGACATGGTAGCATAGACTCTGGACTGCTGATGTTAGTAAGGCAATCCAGTGCACAGATATCGACCAAATAGCAGTGTATAGCACAAAGGCAAAGCTATGCAAGCCAAAACTATCCTAACCTAGCCAATCCAAGCGTAAGCTGCATATACCTAGCGTGCCGAGGTCAATATTTCTGGCCTCCCAGAGCCAAGCAGAATATGCTAAAGCACAGCAGAGCGCAGAAATACACCGAAAAGAGCTGTGCAGCACGAAAGACAGAGTCATCCTAACGAAACCTAAAGTAACCATTTCCAACCAAACATAACCTAACCGAACCTAACAGGCAACGACCTCTGTTGCTCCCCTCCCCAGATGAGAGCGGCGTCTAGTAGAGCAATGTAAAGAGAGGACATCTTCCGCATAGCAGTGCATAGCACAAAATGAAGCAAACCCTAACCAAACATTCCGATTCTAACCCAGCGGTACGTAATCTAACCCAAGCTGACGAGCTGGGAGTGCTATTACTGGTCCCCAGACACAAGCAGAACATTACAGAGCACAGTAGAGCGCAGAATTCAAGCGAATAGCAGCGTATATCACAAAAGTCTAAGATATTCTATCCTAACATAACCAAACGCAGCAAAGGCAAGCGTACCCAAACTCAAACTAACGTGCCCGACCACTACTGGTGGCATTCCCAGATCAAAGCAGAATATACTGGAGGGCAACAGAGAGCAGAAATCTGCGGATAGCTGCGTATAGCACAAATGGAAAGACAATCTCATCATAACATCAACGTACGAACACAACGGAACGAAGCATACCACAACAATACATGCCGACACCACTATTGAAACCCCCCAGAGCGAAGCAGGATGTGCTAGAGAACAGCAGTGCGCAGAAGTCCACCGCATTACACTGTATAGCACAAAAGCCAAACATATCCTGGCCTAACTTGACCTAACCTAACCCACACAAACGCAGTGTAACGCAACATAACGTGACGAGGCCAACATAGTTGGCCCATCGAGCGTCAAGCAAAGCAATTTAGAGCGCACTGGAGTGCAGAAAGAATAGCAGTATACAGCACAAAAGTCAGAGTAGTCTAACCTGACCTAGTCAAAGGTATGACACATAACGCTACTGCTGGCCTCCCCATATCCTGTCAGAGTATAGTAGAGCGCAGTAGTGCACAGAAAGCAACCGAATAACAGTGCATAGTACGAAGGTCGTGGCTACCCTAACCAAACTTAATCCAGCCTAACCTAACCAAACGTAACCTAACACAAACTTACGTGCCACGGCAACTATTGCTCGCCCCCCAGAGTTGAGCAGAGCGTAGCAGAGCTATCTAGAGCGCAGAAATCCACCTGAAAGCAGTTTATAGCGTAAAAGTCATAGAAACCCTAACCGAGCCTTCCTAACCGAACCTAACGAAACGTATCCTCACTCAACCTAACGTGACGAGACCACTGCTACTGGCCACCCCAGAGCTGAGCAGAGCATGGACAACATGGGAGCGCAGAAACCCACCGAACAGCGGGGTATAGCACAAATGACTATGTATCCCATTCTGACCTAACCAAACGTAACATACCAAAGGTAACCTAACTCAACCTAACATGAGGAGACCACCATTTCTGGCCTCCACAAGGGCAAGCAGGATGCACTAGAGCACAGTAGTTCGGAGGAACACGCCGGATTGCAGTGAATAGCACAAAAGACGTAGATACCCTTGCATAGCCTGACCAAACCTAACACAAGTTAACCTAAAGTAACACAGTATCACGTACCGCGACCACTGCTGCTGACATCCCCGGTTTCAAGCAGAAGATAGTAGAGCACTTTAGAGCATAGGAGTCCTCCGAAGAGCAGTGTAAAGCACGAAAGTCAAAGTCATCCTGACCAAACTTATCCTAACATAAACTAACCAAACAAACCTGGATCAACCAAACGCGCGACGACCTCGATTTCTCGCCTCCCCGTAGTCGAGCGGAGTATAGTAGAGCCATGTAGAGCGCTCAAATCTTCTGGATAGCAGTGTAGAGCACAATACTCGATGGTAACCTAACATGACCTGTCTTAACCTAACCTAACCAAACTTAGCGTAACTGAACAGAGCCATCCGAGACCAACGCTGCCGGGCACCACATAGCCAAGCAGAATGCAGAAGAGCACAGTAGATCGCAGGAACCCTACGGATAATTATGTATAGCGCGTAAGTCAAGGCCGCAATAGCCAAACAAAGTTTGACGTAACATATTCATACGTAGCCTAACACGACGTAACGTGCCGCGACTATTGCTGTCCCCCCAGAGACAAGCAGAATATTGTAGAGCCCAGTCGTGTGCAGAAATCCTCCGAATAGCAGTGTATAGCACAAAGGTCTAAGGTACCATAACCTAACCAGACCAAACCGAACCTAACCAAACGTAACACCTCTCAAACTAGCGTGCCGAGATCACTATTGCTGACCTCCCAAGAGCAAAGCAGAAGATATTAGAACGCATTAGAGCGCTGAAATTCGCGGAAAGCAGTATATAGCACAAAAGACTATATTATACTGTCCCAACCCCACCAGACGTAGCATGACCGTACGTAGCATTGCTCAACCTCACGTGCCGAGACCGCAATTGCTGGCCACCCCAGAGCAAAGCAGAACATAGTAGAGCACACCAGTGCGCAGAAGTACGTCGAATAGCAGTGTGTAACGTAAAAATCAGAGATATCCTATCCTAATATGTAAAATCTTAACATAAACAAATTTAACATACCTCGGCTTAACGTAGCCCGACCAGTACTGCTGGCCTCCAAAGAGGCAAGTAGAACGTACGAGGGCACAGATTAGCGCAAAAATCCACCGCATTGTAGTGAATAGCACAGAAGCCGTAGATATCCTAGCATAACATGTCCTAACCTAACCTTACCAAACGTATCATAGCTCAAAATAACGAGCAGCGACCACTGCTGCGCCCCCCCCCCCCTCAGCCGAACAGAATGTGGTAGAGCACAGTAGATCGCAGAAACACGTCGTACAACTGTGTATAGCACGAAAGACAAAGCTTCCCTGACCAAACATAACCTAACATAAGGTAAAAAAGCATAACTCAACAAAAACTAACGTGCCGCGACCAGTATTGCTCGCCTCCCCAGAGACGAGCAGAGTATCGCAGAGCAATGTTGACGCAGATATCCACATAATAGCAGCGTATGACACAAAACTCGAGGATGCCCTAACCACGCCTGGCATAGACTAACATAGACGAACGTAGCATAACTCAACCTAATGTGCGGCGGCCGCTATTAATGGCCCTCGTAGAGCCAAACAGGGCATATTAGGGCGCATAAGAGAGCAGAGATCCACCGAATAGCAGTATACAGCACAAAAGTCAGAGTAGTCTAACCTGACCTAGTCAAAGGTATGACACCCAAAGGGAGCCTGTCCCAAACTAACACGACGGTACTGCAGCTTCTAGCCACCCTGTGCCAACAGGAACACGTTAGAGCGCAGTAGGGCGCACAAATCCACCGAATGGCATTGAATGGCACAAAAGTCTATGCTGTTCTGTCCTAACATAACGAAACTTGTCTTACGCAAACGTAGTCTAAGAAACCTTGCGCGCCGAGACCACTATTTGTGACCACCCCAGAGCCAAGCACGAAATGTTAGAGCGCAGCAGAGTGCAGAAATCGGTGGATAACAGTGTGTAGCGCAAAAGTCAAGCTTGTCCCGATATAATCTGATAGCACCTTACCTAACCAAGTGTAGTGTATCTAAATGTAACGTGACAAGACCAATATTGCTGGCATTCCCAGAGCCAGGCAGAGCACACTAGAGCACATTATAGCGCAGGAATCCGCCGAATAGCAACGAACAGCACAGGAGTCAATGTAGCATGTCCTAACCTAGCCAAAGGTAACAGATACAAACGAAGCCTGATTCAACTTAAAAAGACCAGACCACTATTGCTGACATCCACAGGCACAAGCAGAGTGTACTAATGCACAGCAGACAGCAGAAATCCACCGCGTTGGAGTGAATAGCACAAAGGTAGTCGATACCCCAACCAAACCTGACCTTACCAAACCAAACCGAACGTAGCATAAATCCACATGACGTGCCGTGACCACTGCACCTGGCCTCCCCAGAGACAAGCAGAATTCAGTAGAGTGTAGAAGATCACAGAAACTCAAGGAATAGCTGTGTAAAGCACAAAAGTCAAAGCAGCGTATCCTAACCTAGCCAAACGTAACATAACCAAACGTATTTTAGCTCAACCTAATACAACGAGATCACAATTGCTGGCCTCGACAAACACGAGCAGAATGTACTAGAGCAGAGTAGTGCGCAGAAACCCACCGCATTGTAGTTAATAGCACAACGGTCGAAGGTACCCTAACCAAACATGTCCTAACCTAACATAACCCAGTGTAGCATAGGTCAAAGCAACGTTCCGATAGCACTGCTGCTGGACTCCCCAAAGCTAAGCAGAATGTAGTAGAGCAGAGTAGACGACAGAGATGCAGCGAATGACAGTGTATATCGCGAAAGTAGAAGCTATCCGAAACAAACGGTGCATAACGAGACCTTACAATTCGAAACGTGACTCAACCAAACGTGCCGCAGTTAGTATAACTCGCCTTCCCACCGTCGTGCAGAGTATAGTAGAGAAATGTATAGCGCAGACATACACAGTGCAGCAGTGTATGTTGCAAAAGTTTAGGATATCCAGACATAACCAGACCAAACGTAACATTACCGAACGTAGCATAACTGTATATAACGTGCCGAGACCACATGTCCTGGCACGCATACAGCCAAGCAGAATAAAGTAGACAACAGTAGATCGCAGAAATCCACCGAATAGCAAAGAATAGCACCGAAGTCAATGCTAGCCGAACCAAGCTTTGCCCAACCTAGCATAATCAAGCACAGTCTGACTCAAAGTAAGGTGCCACGACCATTATAGCTTACCTCCACAAATGCGAGCAGAGTATAGTAGAGCTACGTCGTGAGCAGAAATCTAACGAATAGATGTGTATAGCACAAAAGTCGAGGATATCCTAACCTAACTTGGCATAGCCTAATCCAATCAAACGTAGCCTGCCGTAACGTAACCTGCCGCGGCCACTATTGGCCGCATTCCCACCGCTAAACGTAATGGAGCAGAGCACAGTACAGCGCAGAAATACTCCGAGTAGCAGTGTATAGCACGAAAGTCGGACTCACCTTGAAAAAACCTGACCTTACATAACCTACCCAAACGTAGTGTAACTAAGCATGACGTGAAGAAACCAATATTTCCGGCCTCGACAGAGCCAAGCAGAGCACATTAGAGAACGTTAGAACGCAGAAATCCACCGAATGGCAGTCATTAGCACAAAAGTCATAGAAGCATATCCTAACCTATAAAAACGTCGCACATACGAACGTAGCCAAACGCAACCTAATATGACGAGACCACTATTGCTGGTCTCCGCAGAGACTAGCAGAAGGTACTAGAGCAAAGTAGAGCACCGATATCGGCAGGTAGCAGCGAATATATCAAAAGTCGAAGCTATGCCATTCTAACCTCACTGAACGTAACAAAACCAAACGTAGCCTATTTCAACCTAACGTGCCGAGAAAACTATCTCTGGCCCCACAGAGCCACGCAGATATACTAGAGCACAGCAGAGCGCAGACATCGACCGAATAGCAGTGAACAGCGCAATGGTTAAAGTAGCATACCCTAACCTAGCAAAGCGTGACATATCAAAACGTAGTCTAACTCAAGCTAACTTGACGAGAACACCGTTGCTCGCCTCCACAGAGACAAGGAGAATGTACGATGGCACAGAAGAGCGCAGAAATACACCGCACTGCAGTGAATAGCACAATACCCCGAGACATCTTAACATAACCTGACCTAATCTAGATTAACGGAACGCAGCATAACCCAACATGACGTGCCGCGACCATTGCACATGCCCTCGCTAGAGCAAAGCAGATTGTAGCAGAGCACAGTAGATCACAAAAATTTGCCGAGATGCAGTGTAAAGCACGAAAATCGTATTAGCATATTATAACATAGCCAGATGTGACATACCCAAACGTTGCCTAGCTCAACTAAACATGACGATACCACCATTTTTGCCCTCCACAGACACAAGCAGAATGTGCTAGAGCGCAGTGGTGCGCAGATGTCAACCGCATTGAAATGAATAGCACAAAAGTCGGAGATGTCCTATCTTAACCTGACCAAGCTGAACCTAACCAAACGTAACCTGGCCCAAACTAACGTGCCGAGACCACTATTGCAGGCCACACCAGAGCCAAGCTGAGCATACTAGAGCACACTGGAGGGCAGAAGTCGACCGTACAGCAGTGTATAGCATAAAGCCGGAACAGCATATCCTACTCTAGCCAAGCGTGACATAACGAAACGTAGCCTAGTCCAACCTAACATGACGAGACCACTGTTTCTTGAAACCGCAGAAACAAGCAGAATGTACTAGAGCACGTTAGTGCACGGAAATCTACCTCATTGCATCGAGTACCACAATAGTCGGAGATATCCAAACCAGACCCGATCTAAACTAACCAAATCGAGCGTACCATAGCTAAACGCAACGTGTCGAGACAACAGCTCCTGGCATCCCAAGAGCCGAGCAGAGTGTGGTAGATCATAGTAGACCACAGAAGTACACCCAAAAGACAGTGCACAGTACGAAAGTGTGAGCTACACTAACGAAACGTTGCCTAACCAATCCTAACCAATCGTAGCATGACACAACATAAAGTTCCGCGGCCCCAAATGCCCTCCTCCCCACTGTCGAGTAGAGTATAGTAAATCAGCTTAGGGCGCAGAAATGCAACGAATAGCAGTGTATAGCGGAAAAGTCGAAAATGTCCTAAAATAACCGGAGCTAACCTAACATAGACGAACGTAGCATAGCTCAACATTACTAGCTGCGGCCACTACACCCGGCCGCCACAGAGCCAAGCATAATGTAGTAAAGCGCAGTAGTTCATAGAGATCCACCTGGAAACAGTGTATAGCATGAAAGTCAAAGGTTTCCCAACCAAACTTAACCGAGACTAAACTAACCAAACGTATCCTATCTCTACCTGACGTGACACGGCCACTATTGTTCGCCTCCCCAGAGAAGAGCTGAGTAGAGTAGGTCACTGTAGATAGCAGGAAACTACAGAATAGCAGTTTAAAGCGCAAACATCAAAGAAATGCTAACAGAGCCTTCCTAACCTGACCTAACGGAACGTAACCCTACATAACCCAACGTGCCGAGACGAACATCCCTTGCCTCCCAAAGCCAGGCACAGCATATTAGAGCTCATTTGAGCGCACAAACACACCGAGCAGCAGTGAATAGCACAAATGTCAGAGCAGCCTATCACAGCCGTCAAACGTAACATAACCAATCGTAGCCTAACTCAACCTAACATGACGAGACCACAATTGCTGCCCTCCACAGAGACAAGCAAAATGTACTAGGACACAGTAGAACGCAGAAACCCGTGGCACTGCAGCGAATAACACAAGAGCCGTGGATATCCTAACCTAACTCAACCCAACCTAACCGAACAGAACGTAGCGTAGCTCAGAGTAACGTGCCGCGCCCACAGCTCCTGGCCTCCCTGGAGTATAGCAGAACGCAGTAGAGCACAGTAGATAACAGGAATGCACCGAAAAGCAGTGTACAGCACGAAAGTCGAAGCTAACCTTACCAAATATTGCCTTACGTGACCTAACCAATCGTAACATAACTCAAACCAACGTGCCACGGCCACTATTGCTCGCCTCCCCAGAGTAGTGCAGAATACAATAGAGCAATGTAGAGTGCAGTAATCCACCGAATAGCAGTGTATCACATAGAAGTCGGAGAAACCCTGACCAAGCCTTCCTAACCTACCCTAACGGAATGTAACATATCTCAACAAAACGGGCCGAGATCGCAATTGCTGGGCACCCAGCGCCAAGCAGAAGATATTATAGCACGGTAGAGCGAAGGAATCCACGCATAGCAGTGCATAGCACAAAAGTCTAGGCTACCGTATCCTAACCTCACCAAACGTAATATAACCGAATGCCGCATAGCTCCAACTAACGTGCCGAGAACGTTACTGCTGGCCCCTCCTGTGCCTAGCAGGGTATGCTAGAGCACAGCAGTGCGCAGAAATCCACCGCATCGCTGTGTGTGGCGCAAAGGTGAAGCATAGTCTGACCCAACTTGTCGTAACCTAACCTAACCAAAGGTAGTGTAGCTCAACATAACGTGACGGGACCTATATTGCGGGCCTCCCAGAGCCAAGCAGTTTATATTAGAGCACAGTAGAGCGCAGAAGTCCACCGACTAGCAGCGTATTGGGCAAAAGTCTAAGCTATTGTATACTAACCTAAACAAACATTGCATAAGCAAACGTAGTCTAACTGAACCTAACATGTAGAGACCTATATTGCTGACTTCCATGGAGACAAGCAGATTGTACTGTAGCATGGTAGCGCGCAGAAATCCACGGCATTGCTACGAATGGAACAAAAGTCGAAGCTACCCTAACATAATCTGACTTAACTCAATCAAGCCGAGCGTAGCGTAACACAACGGAGCGTGCCGCCACCACTGCTGCTTGCATCCCCGGTGCCAAACAGAAGATAGTAGAGCACTGTGGGTCACTGAAACCCACGGAATAGCAGTGAAAGGCACAAAGGTCTTAGTAGCCTATCCTAACATAATCAAACGTAACACATCCGAACGTAAGCTAACCCAATCTAACATGACGAGACATGTATTGCTGACTACCATGGAGGCAAGCAGAGTATACTGGGACACGGTGGTGCGCAAAAATCCACGTGCGCATTGCTGTGTGTAGTGCAATAGTCGAAGGTACTCTAACATAACTTGACCTAAGCAAACCTAAATTAACAGGGCGGAACTCAACAGGGTGTGCCGCGACCACTGCTGCCGCACTTTCCAGAGACAAGCAGAATACATCAGAGCCCAGTAGATCACAAGAACCCACCGGGTAATATTGTATAGCCCGAAAGTCGAAGCCACCCTGATCAAACTTAGCCTAACCTAACTTAACCAAACGTGACATAACCTAACCTAACGTGCCGCGGCCGCTATTTCTCGCCTCCCCAGTGTCGAGCAGAGTATAGTAGAGCAACGCAGAGCGCAGAAATCCACCGCATAGCAGTGTATAGCGCAAAACTCGGGTATACCCAAACCTAACCTTGCATAACCTATCCGAACCAATCGTAGCATGACATAATATAACGTGCCGCGACCGCTATTGATGGCCTTCGTAGATACAATCTGAGCATGCTAGAGCATATGGAGTGCAGAAGTCCACCGAATAGCAGTGTATGGAACAAAGTTCAACGTAACCTCTCCTAACATAGCCATACGTAACATAAAAAAACGTAACCTAACACAACCTAACAGGATGAGACCACTATTGCTGTCCTCCACAGAGACAAGGCGAATGCACTAGGGGGACGTTGTACCGCAGAAATCCGCGGCATTATAGTGAACGGCACAAAAGTCGAAGATATCATAACCTAACTTAACTTAACCAAACGTAGCATCAGTCAACATAACGTGCCGCGACCACAGCACCTGGCCACCCCATAGCCAAGCAGAAAGTAATACAGCACATTCGATCACAGAAATCCACCGAATAGCAGTGTGTAGCACGAAAGTCGAAGCCATCCCTACCAAACTAGCCTAACCTAACCTAACCAATCGTAACATAACACAACATAACGTGCCAGGGCTACTATTGCTCTCATCCCCTGCGCCTAGCAAAGTATGGTAGTGCAGTCTGGAGTGCAGAAGTGAACCACAAAGCAGATCATGTTAGAAAAGTCGACGATATCCTAACCCAACCTAGCATAGCCTAACCAAACCAGACGTAACATAACTGCACCTAACGAGCCGAGACGACCATTAATGACCTCCACAGAGCCAAGCGGAACAAATTAGAGCGCAGTAGAACGCAGGAATCCACCGAAAAGCTGCGAATGACGCAAAGGTCTAAGGTATTCTGTCCTAACATAACCAGACTTGTCGAAAGCAAACGTAGCCTAGCCAAACCTAACGCGCCGAGACCACCATTGCTGGCCTCCTCGAAGCTAAGCGGTATGTACGGAAGCACAGCAGAGCGCAGCAATCCACCGCATTGCAGTGTGTATTGCAAAAGCCAAACATAGCCTAGCCCAACCCCGCGTAACCTAACCTAACGAAACGTAACATAACTCGACCTAACGTGCCGAGATCACCAGTGCTGGCCGCCTCAGATCCAAGCAGAAAGTGTTGGAACGAAGTAGAGCGCAGATATCGGAGCACAGCAGTTTATAGCACGGAGGTCTGGACTATCCTATCCAAACCTCACCAAACGGATCATAACCATTCGCGGCATATCTCAATCTAACATGCCGAGACCACATTTGCTGGCCTCCCCAGAGCCAGGTGGAGTATACCAGAGAACAATAGAGCGCAGAAATCCACCGCATTGCATTGTATAGTACAAGAGTTAAACATAGCCTGACATAACCGGACCATACCTAACCAATCCAGATGTACACCAACTCAACATAACGTGACGAGATAAATAATTATGGTCTCCACAGAGCCGGGCAGAGCACATAAGAGCACAATAGCGCGCAGAATTCCACCGAATAGCAGTGAATAGGCGGAAGTCATGGTAGGCTGTCCTCACCTAGCCAAACGTAACATACCCAAACGTATCCAATCTCAAACTAACATGACGAGACCAATATTGTTGACTTCCATGGAGACGAGCAGAGAATACTAGAGCACAGTAGTGCGCACAAATCCACGTGCGCATTTCAGTGAGTATTAGAAGTGTCGAAGGAATCCTGACATAACCTGACCTAGCCAAATCCAACCAAACGAGTCGTATATGAAACTAACGTGCCGCGACCACTGCCGCTGTCATCCCACTCATACAAGCAGAGTATAGCAGAGCGCAGCAGACCACTGAAATCCATAGAACAGCCGTGTATAGTACGAAAGTCAAAGGACTGCTGACCAAACTTACCCTAACATAACCTAGCTATACGTAACCTAACTAATCCTGACGAGCCAGGACCACTATTCCTGGCCTCCACAGGCTCGAGCATTGTACAGTGGGCAACGTAGAGTGCAGAAATCCGACGAATAGCAATTTGTAGTACAAACGTCAAAGAAATCCCAACTGAGCCTTCCTAACCTAACCCAAGGAAACGTAACATAGCTCAACCTGACGCGCAGCGACCACTATTGCTGGCGTTGCCACGGCAAAGCATAGCATATAAGAGCACAATAGGGAGCAGAAATCCAACGAGCCGAAGTGTATGGCACAAGCGTTAAAACCATCATAACCAAACCTACCTAGCCTAACCAATCGTAACCTAACTCAGCCTATCGTGTCACGACCACTATTGCTGGCCACCTCAGAGACGAGCAGAGGATAGTGTGGCAATGTAAACAGCAGAAATGCATCGAATGGCGGTGCTTAGCACAAATGTCAAAACTATCCTCACTCAACGTAACCAATCGTGACATGCCCAAGCGTATCCTAACTCAACCGTCCGTGACGCGACCGCTGTTGCTGGCCTCACCAGAGCCAGGCAGAATATATTAAAGGAGATGGGACAGCCGACATACACATAATCGCAGGGTACATCAGAAAAGTAAAAGCAATCCAAACCGGACCCAAGCAAACTTAACACAGTCAAACGTGACCTAACAGATCCTAACATGCTGCGACCACAATTCCCGGCCTCCACAGAGCCAAGCAGTACATGCTAGAGCAGAGTAGCTCGCAGAATTCTACCGGATTGTAGTGCACATCGCAAAAGTCAAACATATCCTACACAACCCAAAGAAGCCTAACCTAACCGAACGTAACCTAGCCCTACCTAGCGCGCCGCGGACGCTATTTCTGGACTACCCTGAGCCGAGCAGGGTAGAGTGGAGCAACGTAGAGCCAAGGCATCCAGCGAATGGCAGCGTATATCACAAAAGTCGAAGAAATCCTATCCTAACCTATCGAAACGTAATAAAACCAATCGTAATATAACGTTATGTGCCGAGATCACTATTACTGTAATCCGCAGAGCCAAGCAGAACACACTAGAGCATAGTAGAGCGTTGGCAGCCACCAAATAGCAGCGAATAGCACAAATGTCAAGGATACCCTTACCTTGCCAGACCAAATCTGATCCAACCAAAGGTGGACTAAATGAACCTAACGAGCCGGGTCCAATACGCTGGCCTCCACAACGCCAAACAAAAGATATTAAAGGAGAGTAGAGCTCAGAAGTCCAAAGAATGGCAATGTGTAGCAGGAAGGTCAAAGCTATCCTAACCCAGCCAAGACAAGCCTAACCTATCCAAACCTAACTCAACCCAACGTGCCGAGACCATTATAGCTGGCATCCTTGAGCCAAGCAGATCACATTATAGCACAGTAGAGCGCACAAATCCACCGAATAGCTGTTTATAGCATAAAAGACGGATCTATCCTGTCCTGACCTAACCAAACGTAACCTAACCCAACTTAACATGCCGTGACCACTATTGCTGGCACCCGCAGAGCCGGATAGAGTATGCTAGAGCACAGAAGAGCGTGGAAATCGACGCATTGCTGTGCATCGCACAAAGGACGAAGGCAACCTGACCAAACATAATCTAACCTAACCTAACCAAACGTAACTTGCCGCGATCACTATTATGTTACATTTGCGAGGTTAGGTTAGGTATAGTTCCGTTAGGATATCCATGACCTTCACTGTACACTGTGCTTCTATAGATTTCTGAACTCTCCTCTCCCCTAACCAGAGCTGCTCGTCTCCGGGGTGGTCAGCAGTAGTGGTCACGGCACGTTAGGTCGTTTGCGGTTACGTTTGGTTAGTTAAGGTTACGTTAAGTTCGTTCGGGATAGCTTTGGCTATCGTGCTATACCCCGTTATTCGGCGGATTCCTGCGCTCGTCTGTTCTCTACAACATTCTGCTTGGCCCTGTGGAGTGCTGCAGCAGTTGTCTCGGCACGTGGGTTTGAGCAATGTAACGTTTGGTGATGTGAAGGTTTGTTAAGTTAGGATAGAGTAGTTTTGACTTTTGTGCTATGCACTGATATTTACTGGATTCCTGCGTTCCTCTGTGCCCTAATACGTTCTGCACGGCTCTGAGGAGACCAGCAATAGTGGTCTCGGCACGTTAGATTGAGATATGATACGCTTATTGCGTTACGCTTGTCTATGTTAATATAAGACATCTTTGTCCCTTGTGCTATACACTGCTATTCGGTGGATTTCTGCGCTCTACTGTGCTCTACTACATTCTGCTTGGTACTGGTGCGGCCGAAACAGTGGCCGCTGCACGTTATGTTGATGTAGGTTGCGTACGGTTACGCAACGTTTGGTGCGGTTGGGAACGATGGCTCTGGCTTTCGTGCTATACACTGCTTTTCGGAGGATTTCTGCACTCTACTGTGCTCTAGTATGTTCTCAGTGGCTCTGTGGAGGCCAGCAATAGCAACCACGGCAGGTTATGTAGAGAGAGGCTACGTTTGGTCCGGTTATGTTAGCTTATGCTAAGGTACCTTTCCTCGACTTTTCCGCTATGAACTGCGATTATATGGATTTCTGCTCTCTACTCTCCCCTAATATGTGCGGCTTGTCTCTGGGGAAGCCAGCAACAGTAGACGGGTCACGTTAGGTTGAGCTACGTTACGTTCGGTTACGTTACAATTGGTTAAGTTAGGAGAGGCTACTTTCCCCTTTTGCGCTTTTCCCTGCTCTACGGCCGATAGCGGCGCTAAACGGTGACCTGATATGTTCGGCTTGAGTCAAGGAAGACAGCAATAGTGGTCTTCGCAAGTTACGCTGTGTTATGCAACGCATGGTTGCGTTAGATTAGGTCAGGTTAAATTAGGTTATCTTTGACCTCTCTCCTATACGGTGAAACCCGGGGGATGTCTGTTATCCACTGTGCTGTAATATTTTCTGATTGGCTCTTGTGATATCAGCAACAGTGGCTTTGGACGGTTAGATGGAGATAGGTTATGTTTGGTTAGGCAAGCTTGGGCTAGATTTGCCTGTGTTGGCTTCGACTTTTGCGCTGCACACTGCTATTCGGCCGATTTCTGGGCTGTAGTGCGCTCTAGTACGTTCTGCTTGTCTCTGGTGAGGCCAACATTTGCGGTCTCGACACGTAATGTTCGGTTGCGTTACGATTGGTTTGGTTACCTTAGGTGAGGTATGGTTCGGTTATCTTTAACTCCTTTGTTATGCACTGCAATGCGGTGGATTTCTGCGCTGCGCTGTGCTGTAATGTACTCTGCCTGTCTGTATGGATGCTAGCAATAGTGGGCTCGACGTGTTTGGTTGAGTTGTGTCACGACTGCTTATGTTACGCTCGGCTAGGCTAGGGCAGACTACTGCGACTATTGTGCTTTGCACTACTGTTCCGCGGAGTTCTGTGGTATACTGTCTTCTACTACACTCTGCTTGGCTCTAGGGCGGCCAGGAGCAGTGGCTGCGGAACGTCATGTTTAGTCATGCTACGTTTGATTAGGTTGGGTTAAGTCAGGTTAGGTTGGGGTATCTATGCCTGCTGAGACATTCACGGAAGTGCGGTGCATTTCTGCGATCTACTGTGCTGTAGTACACATTGTTTGTCCCTGTGCAGGACAGCAGCAGCTATCCCGTCATATTGGGTTGTGTTCGGCCACGTTATGGTATGTTACGTTTGGCTAGGTTAGTATAGCCTACCCCGACTTTGGCGCTATTCACTGCTTTTCGGTGGATTTCATCGCTCTAACAAGCTCTAATGTGCTCTGCTTCGGTCTGAGGAGGCCTGCAATGTCGGCCTCGCCACGTTGTGTCGAGTTACACTACGTTTGGCTAGGTTAGGTTAGGATAAGCTCGGTGAGGTTATCTTTTACTTTCTTGCTATACACTTAAAATGGGAGGATTTCTTGGCTCGGCTGGGCTCTACAATACTCTCATTGGACCTGGGAGGCAAGGAATCATGTTTGCGGCGCGTTATGATTGGTTATGCTACCCGTGGCTTGGTTATGTTTGCCTGGATTAGGGTTGGATAGCCATCACTTTCGTGCTATACACCTCGATTCTATGGATTCCTGTGTCATACTTTCCTCTAATACGCTCCAGTCTACTCTGAGGAGGCCAGCGATACCGGCCGCGTTACGTCAGGTTCAGTCATATTGCATTCGGTTATGTTAGGCCAGTCGGGTAAGGTTATGATATTTTTGACTCTTGTGCACAACACTGCTATCCTGTGTACTACTGCACTCTACTGTGCTGTATCATATTCTGCTTCTCTCTGGGTGCGCCAGCAATTGTGATCGCGGAAAGTTAGTTTGTGTATGTTACGTCTGGTTAGGTTAGGTTAGGCAAGGTTTGGTCAGGGTGTCCTAGAATTTTGTGCTGTACACTGCTGTTCGGCGGATTTCTGCGCTCTACTGCACTCTAATATGTTCTGCTTGTCTCTGGGAAGGCCAGGAGTAGTGGTCTCGGCAAGTTATGTTGAGTTATGCTACGTTTGGTCCGGTTAAGTTAGGATATCTTTGACTTTTCTGCTTTACACTGCAATGGATCGGATTTATGCGCACTACTGTGCACCGGTAATTTCTGCTTGGCCCTGGGGAGGTCAGCAATAGTGCTGTATGCACGTTACGTTGAGTTAGGTTACATTTGGTTATGCCATAATTGTTTAGGATAGACTAGGAAAGCTTTGACTTTTTGCTACACACTGCTACTCGGTGGATTTCTGCGCTCTACTGAGTTCAAATATGCTCCGCCTTGCCCTGTGGAGGCCAGAAATGGTGGTCGCTGCACGTTACGTTAGGCCAGGATAGGTCTGGTCATGTTACGATTGGTTTGGCTAGGAGGGGTAGCTTCGTCTTTACTGCAGAAGACTGCAATTAGGTGGATATCTATGCCCTACAGTGCTCCAATATTTTCAGCTTGTCTCTGGGAAGGTCAGCAATAGTGATCTCGGTGCGTTATATTGAGTCAGGTTAGGTTCGATTATGCTGGGTTAGGCGAAGTTTGGTTAGGAAAGTTCCAACTTTTGTGCTGTCGACTGCTTTTCGATGTATTTCTGGACTCTGCTGTCCTCTAGTATGTCCTGCTTGGCCCTGGGGAGAGCAGCAGTTGCGTTCTCGGCAAGTTAGGTTCAGTTAGTCTATGTTTGATTATATTCTGTTGGTTTGGGATAGCCTTCTGTAGCTTTGACTTTTCTGATATACGCTGCGTTTATATGGATAACTGTGCTCTACTCTCTACTAATGTGTTCTGCTCGGCTCTGTGGAGTCCAGCAACACTGGTCGCGTCACGTTAGTTTGAAACAGATTACGTTTGGTTATGTTGTCTCTGGTCAGGATAGCTGCTACTACTGAGCACATCACTGCTATACTATGGACTTCTGCACTCTACTGCGCTGTACCATATTCCGCTTGTCTCTGTGTGCGAAAGCAATAGTGGTCGCGGCACGTTGGTTTTTGCGATGTTACGTTCGGCTAGGTTAGGTTATGTACGGTTTGGTCAGGATTACTGTGACTCCTGTGCTATGCACAGTTTTTTGGTGGGTTCCTGCGCTGTACTGTGCTCTAATATGTTCTGCTTTTCTCTGGGGTGGCAGCAATAGTCATCCCGGCTCGTCAGGTTTCGTTAGGTTACGTTGGGTTTCGTTACGTCTGCTCAGTTTAGGATAGGATAGTTGTATCTTTTGTGCCATACACTTCTATACTGTGGATTTCCGCGCGCGACTGTGCTCTAGTATGCTCTGTTTGGCGCTGCGGAGACCAGAAATAGTGGTCACGGCGCGATAGGTTGAGCTAGGTTACGTTTGGCTCGGCTTGGTTAGGTTAGGTTTGGTTAGGATGGCTTCGTTTTTGTGCTCTACACTGCTATTCGGTCGGCATCTGCGACCTGCATTACACTACTAGCCTCTGCTTGCCCTTGGGCAGGCCAGTAACTGTGGCCGTGGTACGTTTGGTTGGGTTTGGTTACGCTTGGCAAGGTTAGGGTATGATAAGTTTGCTCAGGATGGCATTGACAATTGCGCAATGCACCACTATCCGTTGGATTTCTGCTCTCTACTGTGTTCCATTATATTCTGCGTGGCTATGTGGAGGCTAGCAGTTCTGCTCACGGCATGTTGGGCGGTGTTACGTTGCGATAGGTTATGTTACGATTGGCTATGTTAGGGTAGGGTGGCTTAGGCTTTTGTGCTATACGGTGTACTTCGGTGGATTCGTGCGCTATACATTGCTCTTATATACTCTGCCCGACTCTCGGGCGGCCAGCTATAATAGTCTCGGGACGTTAGCATGGATTATGTTACGTTTGGTTAAGTTACGTTTTGTTATGTTTGGATAGGATAGCTTCGGCTTTTGTGCTACACACTGCTATTCTACGGACTCCTGCGCTCTTCTAAGCACTGTCGCACTCTGCCTGTCTCTGTGGAGGCCAAGAGTACTGCTCTCGTCGCGTTAGGTTGAGTTATGTTACGTTTGCTTGTGTTAGGTTTGGTTGGGTTTGGTTAGTATAGCTTCGACTTTTGTGCTGTACACTGCTACTCGGACAATTCCAGTGTTCTACATTGCTCTGCTAGACTCCGCTTAGCTGTCGTGATGCCAGTAATAGCGTTCGTGGCAAGTCAGGTTTCGTTCCGTAACGTCCACTCATGCCACGTTTAGTTAGGTTAAGATAGTGTAACTTTGACTTTTGAGCTATACACTGCTATGCTGCGGATTTCTGCGCTATACTTCGATCTAATATTCCCTGCTTTGATCTGGCAATGCCAAAAACTGTCACCGCGGCGCGTTACCTTGAGATAGTTTACGTTTGGTCAGGTTATGTTTGTATGGGTGTGGATGGGATATCTCCGACTTTCGTACTCTACGCAGCCATCATATGGTACTCTGCGTTGTACTCTCCTCTAGCGTGCCATGCTTTGCGACGGGGAGGCAAGCAATGGTGCATAGGCACGACAGGTTGGTATTGTTTACGTTTGGTTGTGTTAGGTTAGGTCAGGTTAGGTTGGGATGTCCTCTACTTTCCAGCTTAGCACTTCAAAGCGGCGGATTTCCGCGCTCTACTGTGCTATAGTATGCTTCGCTTGACGCTGGCGAGGACAGCAGAATTGTCTCCGGCACGTTGCGTTTAGTTATGTTACTTTCGGTTATGTTACGATTGGTTAAGTTAGGAAAGGGTAGCTTCATCTCCTGCTCTATGCATCGACATTCGTTGGTTTTCAGCCCTATACTGCTCTCACATATGTTCAGCTTGTCTCTGTGGAGGTCAGCAATAGTGGCCTCGGCACGTTAGGTTAAGCTATGTTTCGTTCGTTTATATTATGTTTGGATGAGTTACGATAGGGTAGGGATGACTTATGCGCTATGCACTGCGATTTTTTGGACGTGTTCGCCCTACATATATCTACTATGCCCTGCTGGACTCAGTGGAGGTCAGTAATGGTGGTCTCGGCACGTAGGGTTCAGTTATGCTACGTTCTGTTAGGTTATGTTCGTCTGCGTGAGGTATGAATAGCTTCGTCTTTTGTGTTATACACTGCTATACTTTATACACTGCTATACGGTGAAATTCTGCGCTCTGCTGTGCCCTACTATGCTGTGCTCGAATCTGTGAGGACAGCAATAGTGGTCGCGACACGTTATTCTCTGTCATATTATGTTTGGATATGTTACGATTTGCTAGGTTAGGAAAGGTTGGCTTTGACTTTCGTGCTATACACTGCTGTTCGGTGGATTCCTGCGCTCTGTTGTGCACTAATGTGTTCTGTTTTGATCCGGTGTAGGCAGCAATAATGTTGTGGGCACGTTCGGTTGCGTTAACTTCGTTCGGAGATGATTAGTTCTATCAGGTGAGGATATCATATATCTGACTTTTGTGCTTCACACTGCTATTCGTTGGATTTCTGCGTTCCTCATTGCCCTCCTATACTCTGCTCGACTCTGGGGATGCCAGCAATAGCGCTTGTGGCATGATAGGTTGAGTTAGGTTACGTTTAGCTAGGTTAGTTAAGGCTACATTTGGTCAGGATGGCTTTGACTTTTGCGTTGTACACTGCTATTCAGTGGGTTTCATCGCTCCACAGTGCACTTGTATATTCTACTCGGCTATGTGGAGGACAGCGGCACTGTTCTCGGGACGTTAGTCTTAGTCAGCATGTGTCTGGTTATTCTACATTTAGTTAGGTTAGGTCTGGATAGCTTTGACTTTTGTGCTATAGACTGCTATTTGGTCGATATCTGTGCGCTGCACTGCTCTAGTAGCATCTGCTTTAATCTGTGCAGGCCAGCAATAACGGTCGTGCACGTTTGGCTGGGATAGGTTACGTTTGGCTTGGTTAGGTTAGGATATGCTAGGTTAGTATGCCTTTCACTTTAGTGCTATACACTGCAATTTGGTGGCTTTCTGCGCTCTGCTGTGCCCTAGTATTTTCCGCTTGTCTCTGGTGTGGCCAGCAATAGTGGTCTTGGCACGTTGTGTTAGGTGATATTGCGATTGGTTATACTACGTTTGGATATTGTAAGACAGGGTGGCATTGACATTTGAGCTACACTCTGCCATTCGGCGGGTTTTTACGCTCTGCTTTTTTCTACTATAGTCTGCTCGACTTAGGGGAGGCCAGTAATAGTTGTCTCGCTACGATAGGTTGAGTTAGGTTACGTTTGGCTACCTTGCGATAGTTTGGGTTAGGCTTGGATAGATATGACTTTCGCGGTATACGCTGCCGTTCGGCGGATTTCTTAGCTCTACTGTGCTCTAGTTTATTCTGCTTTGCTCTGGGAAGGTCAGCAACAGTGGTCTATGCACGTTATATTGAGTTATGTTACGTTTGGTTTCATTATGTTTGGTTAGGTTAGGAGAGGGTATCTTTGACTCTTGCGCTGTACACTGCTCTGCGGTGGATTTTTGCGCTCTGCTGTGATCTAGTATACCCAGCTTTCCTCTCGGGATACCAGAAATAGTGGCAGCGACGCGTTATTTTACGTCAGGCTATGTTTGGTTGGGTTAGGTTTGTTTGGGATAGGTTGGGACACCTTTTACCTTCGTAATATTCATTGCCATTCAGTGCACCACTGCACTCTACTCGCCACTAAAATGCCCTGCATGGAGATGTGGTGGCCAGCAATAGTGGAATAGGCACGTTAGGTTGGGATTGGTTACGTTTGGTTGGGCTAGGTTAGGCCATGTTAGGATCGGATACCTTCTACTCTTCTGCTTTACACTTCAGTCGGCGGATTTCTGCGGCTTACTGTGCTCTAGAATATCCTGCTTGTCTCTGGGGAGGCCGGCAATGGTGGTTTCGGCCCGTTAGTTGAGCTATGTTACGTTTAGTTACGTTATGCTAGCTTGGGTTAGGTTTGGACAGATTTGACTTTCGTTGTATGCGATGCTATACTGTGGATTTCTACGCCCTACTGCGCACTAGTGTGTGTTGTTAGTTTGGTTAGGTTTGGCTGGGTTGGGTTATGATAGCCTTGACATATGTGCTCAACAATGATATCCCATGGACTTCTTTGATCTACTGTGCTCTATGTCATTCAGCTTGTCTATTGGGAAGCCAGCAGTAGTGGTAGCAGCAGGTTAGGTTCAGTTACTCTACGCTTGTCTAGGTTAGGCTATGTCTGGTTAGGGTAGGATACCTTTGGCTTTTGTGCTGTACATTGCAGTTTGTTGACATTCTGCGCCCTGCTGTGCTCCAGTATACTCTGCTAGACACTGGGTATGCCAGCAATAGTAGTCATGGCACGATGGGATGTGTTAGGCTGCGTTTGGTCATGCCACGATTGGTTAGGTTAGGTTAGGCTATGTTTGGTTAGGGTCGCTCCTACCTTCGTGCTGTACACTGTCGTTCGGTGGATTCCTGCACTCTACTGCGTTCTAGCGCGATCTGCTTTGGACTGGGGAGGAGAGCAATACCGGTCTATGCACGATACTTTTAGTTATGCTACGTTTGGTTACGTCACGGTTGGCTATGCTAGGAAGGGACAGCTTTAGCTTTGGCGCTATTCACTGCTCTTCGGTGCTCACCTGCGCACTACTGTGCTCTAATATATTCTGCTTGTCTCTGGAGACGCCAGCAATAACTTTCGTGGCACGTTTGATTGGGTTATTTTCCGTTCGGGTTGGCTAGGTTAGGATAAACTTGGTCATGATTGGTATGGCTTCTTGTGCTATACGCTGCTGTTCTGTGCATTCCTGTGCTGCACTGAGCTCTAGTGTACTCTGCTTGGCTATTGTGAGGCCAGCAAAATTGTTCTCGGCACGTTTGACTGAGTTACGTTGCGTTTGGGTATGCGACGTTTGGTTAGGTTTGGATAGGGTAGCATAGGCTCCTGTTCTCTACACTGCGTTGCGATGGTTTCAAGAGTACTACATTGCTCTCCTATACTCCGCTTGTCTCACAGGAGGGCAGAAATAGGGGCCGCGGCATGTTAGGTTATGTTAGGTTGAGTTCGGTTTAGTTAGGTTAGGCTAGGATAGCATTGACTCTTGCGCTATGAACTACTATTCTGTGGGTTTTTTCTCTCCACTCTGCTTTAATATGTTTTGTTTCGCTCTAGGGACGCCAGCAATACTGGTATCGGCTCTTTAGGTTGTGCTATGCTTCGTTCGATTCGGTTATTTTAGTTCGGTCTAGGTGTGTATAGCTTTGGCGTTTGTGCTGTACAAATGTTTGTGCTATTCGGCAGATTTCTGCGCTCTACTGTGATCTAGTGTACTCTGCTTGGCTATGGTCGCTGCAGCAATAGTGTTCTCGGTACGTTAGGCTGCCCTATGATGCTTTTCGTTATGTTACATTTGGTTAGGTTACGACAGGATAGCATAGACTTTTGTGCTCTGAGCTGCTATTCGGTGGTTTTCTGCGCTCTACATTGTTCTACTATACGCTGCTCGTCCCTGGGGAGGCCAACAATATTGGTCGTGTCACGTTTGGTTATGTCATATTACATTTGGGTTATGTCAGGATAGAATAAGTTTGGTCAGAGTATCTCTGACTTTTGTGCTGTACACTGCGGTGCGGTGAATTACTGCGTTCTACTTTCTTCTAGTATATTCTGCTTGGCTCTGCGGTGGCTAGCACTACTCGTCGCGGCACATTAGGTCGAGTTTGATTACGTTCGTTTAGGTTAGGTTACGTTCGACTAGGCTAGGATAGCTTTGACTTATGGGGTCAACACCGACCATATATGGACTCCTGTGCTCTACTGTGGTCTGTAATAGTCTGCTTGTCTCTGGGGACGCCAGCAGTATTTGTCGCGGCTCGTTTGCTTTTGTCATGTTACGTTCGGTTAGGTTAGGTTAGTATGTGTTTGGTCAGGACATCTCTAACTTTTGTACTACACACAGCAATGCGTCCGACTTCTACTGTGCTCGAATATGCTCTGCGTAGCTCTGCGGAGGCCGGCAATAGTGGTCTAGGTTTGGATACGTTACGATAGGATAGGGTAGTCTTGTGTGCTGTACACTGCTATTCTATGGGCTTGTGCGATCTACATAGCTCCACTATACTCTGCTCGAATCTGATGAGGACTGCAATAATGGTCGCGACACGTTATTTTGAGTTATGTTAGGTTTGGCTATGTTACGATTTGCTGGGTTAGGAATGGGTGGCCTTAACTTTCTTGATATACACCGCTGTTTGGTGGATTCCTGCCCTCTACTGTGCTCTAATACTTTCTGCTTTGTTCTGGGAGGTCAGAAGTAATTGTGTTGGCACGTTGGGTGTAGTTAGGTTACGTTCGGTTACGTTACGACTGGTCTGTTAGGGTAGCATAGCATAAACTTTCGCCTACACTCTTGTATTCGGTGGATTTCTGCACTCCACATTACTCTACTATACTCTGCTCGACTCTCTGGAGTCCAGCTATAGTGGAGGCGGCAAGTTATGTTGAGTTAGGCTACGATAGGTGAGAAAATGATAATTCGGGATGGGCACGGGTTGCTTTGACTTTCGTGGTATAGACTATTCTACGGTGGCCTTCTACGCTCTGCTGTGCTTTAGTATGTTCTGCTTGTCTCTGCAGAGGCCAGCAAAAGAGGTGTCGGCACGTTAGCTTGAGATAGAGAACGTTCGGTCATGTTACGCATGGTACGGTTGGGATAGGGTAGCTTTGATTTTTGGGCTGTACACGGCTATTCGGCCGATATCTGCGCTCTGCATTGCTGTACTAGCATCTGCTTGTCTCTGCGCAGGTCAGCAATGGTGATGGTGGCACGTCTCTTTGAGTTAGGTTCCATTTGGTGGGGTTAGGTTTGGAAAGGTTTGATTAGGATCGCTCTGGCTTTTGCGCTATAAACTGCTATTCGGTGGATTTGTGCGCTCTACTGTGCTCCAGTATACTCTGCTCGACTCTAGGGATGCCAGCATTAGTGGTCATGGCACGATGGGGTGCGTTAGGCTACGTTTGGTTAGGTTACGATTGGTTAGGTTGGGATACGATAGCTTCGACATGTGTGTTCAACACTGATATTGAAAGGACACCTGTCTTTTACTGCGCTCTATCATACTCTGCTTGTCTCTGGGGAAGCGAGCGATGGTGATCGCCGCACGCAAGGCTGAGTTAGGTTACGAATTGCTTGGCTAGGTTCGAATTGGTTTGGTTAGTGTTGCTTCGATTCTTGTGCACTACGCTGCCTTTCGGACGATACCTGCGCTCTGCATTGCTCTACGAGCATCTGCTTTTCTTTGGCGAGGCCAGCAATAGTGGTCGTGACACGTTTGCCTTAGCTAGGTTACGATAGCTTATGTTAGGATATGTTAAGTTTGGTTAGGGTATCTTTGACTTTCGTGCTATATACAGTTTTTCGTTGGATTCCTGCTCTCCACTGTGCTCTACTCTAATCTGCTAGAGCCAGGGTAGGCCAGCAGTTGTGGTCGCGGCACCTTACGTTTTGTTCGGCTACGTTAGGTTAGGTTAGGGTAGTTTGGGTTAGGTTTTTTTATCTGTGCCTTGTCTGCCGTACACCGCGATTCTATTGACTTTTACGCTCTACTTTCCTCTAATATGTCGTGCGTGCCCCTGGAGAGGCCAGCAGTAGTGGTCGCGTCACGTTAGGTTGAGTTAGATTACGTTTGATTATGTTAGAATTGGCTAGGTTGGGGCGGGGTAGCTTTGACTGTTGTACTATACACAGCTCTTGGGTGGACATCTGCGCTCTACTGTGCTCCAGTATATTCTGCTTGTCTCTGGGGACGCCAGCAATGACGTTCGTGGCCCGTTAGTTTGAGTCAGGTTACGTTTGGATGGGTTCGGTTACGCAGCGTTATGGACGGTTGGCATCGACTTTGTGCCACTCACTGCTTTTCTATGGTCTTCTGCGCACCCCTGTGTGCAATCAAACTTTGCTTTTCTCTGTGGACGCCAGGAATAGTGCTCACGGCACGTTATGTTGAGTTATGTTACGTAAGGTATGGTTGAGTTTGGGTACGTTTGGTAGGGATGGCTACGACTTTTGCACTATGCACTGCTTTTCGGGTGATTTCAGCGTTCTACATTGCTCTGCTGTAACCTGCTTGGCTCTAGTGGGGCCAGTAGCAGCTGTCGTGGCACGTCCGTTTGTGTAACAATACGTCTGCTTATGTTACGCTTACTTTGGTTAGGATAGGATAGCTCTGACTTTTGTGCTATACACTGCTGCTCGGTGGATACCTCCGCTCTACTGGGCTCTAGTATGATCTCCCTGGCGCTGGGGAGACCATCAATGATGGTCTCGGCACGTGAGGTTGAAATAGGGTACGTTCCGTTAGGTTATGTAAGCTTTGGTTAGGTTTGGGTAGCTTCGAATTTTCTACTATACACAGCGATTCTACGGATTCCTGCGCGCAACTGTCCTCTACTATGCCCTGCTTGGCTCTGTGGAGTCAAGAAATAATGGTCGCGGCACGTTAGGTGGAGTTAGGTTCTGTCTGGTTATGTTAGGTTTGGTTTGATTAGGTTGTGATAACTTTGAAATATGTGCTCAACACAGTTATTCTAAGAACTTCTGAGCCCTATTGCGCTCTACTATACTCTCCTCGACAATGGGGACGACAGCAACAGTGATCTCGGCACGTCAGTTTCAGTCAGGCTACGTATGGTTAGGTTGTGTTGGCTTGTGTTAGGCTAGGATAGCTTTGGTTTTGTGCGATACGCTGCTATATGTTGAATTTCTGCGCTCTGCTGTGCCATAGTCGGTTCTGCTTGCCTGTGGGGTGGCCAGAAACGGTGGACTCGGCACGCAAGTTTCAGTTAGGTTACGCATGCCTTGGTTTGGGTCGGATATGTTTGGTAAGTGTAGCTTTGTCTATTGTGCTATGCACTGCCCTTCGGTCGATATGGGCTACTGCGTTGCTCTACTAGCATCTGCTTGTCTCCGTGGAGGCCAACAATAGTGGTCGTGGCACGTTTGTTCTGCCTAGGCTACGTTTGGTTAGGTCAGGTTTGGTTAAGTTTGGTCCGGGTCGCTTTGACTTTTGTGCTATACACTGCTATTGGGTGTATTACTGCGCTCCGCTGTGCTCTAGTATATGCTGCTCAGCTATAGGGATGCCAGCAGTATTGGTCTCCGCTCGTTAGCCCGAGTTATGTTGCGTTTAGTTTTGTTACGTGTGGTTAGGTCAGGACAGGGTAGCTATGACTTTTGTGCTGTAGACTGCTATTCCGTTGGCTTCTGCGATCTACTGTGCTCTAATATATTGCACTTGTCTCTGGGAAGGCCAGCAATAGTGTTCGTGGCACGTTTGTTCGAGTTAGGTTCCGTTTGCCTCGGTTAGGTTAGGATAAGCCTTGTCAAGATGGGTTTGGCTTTGTGTGCTATACGCAGCTGTTCTATGAATCCCAGCACTCCACCGAGCGCTGGTATATACTGCTTGGCTATGCGGTGGCCAGGAGTAGTGGTCACGGCACGTTAGTCTGAGTTACGTTGCGTAAGGTTTTGTTACGTTTGGCTAGGTTATGAGAGGATAGCCTTCACTTCTTTGCTATACACTGCTATTCGGCGGACTTCTGAGCTCTACTCTGCTCTGCTGTACTCTGCTCGGCTTTGGGGAGTCCAGTAATAGCTGTCTCGGCACGTCAGGTTGAGTTAGGCTACATATGGGGACGTGCTGTTAACCTGGGTTAGGTATTGATTGCATTGACTTTTGTGGTGTAGACCGCAATTCGATAGACTTCTTCGCACTAGTGTGCTCTAGTGTATTCTGCTTGGCTCTGCGCAGGCCTGCTATGATGGTTTCTGCACGCAGGGTCGAGTTGAGTTACTCGTGGCATTGCTGGGCTTCGGACATATTTGGCTAGAGTAGCTTTTTACATTTGTGCAATACACTGCTATTCGGCCGATACCTGTGCAATGCATTCCTGTACTAGCATCTGCTTGTCTCTGGGGAGGGCAGCAATGGTGGCCGTGGCACTTCCGGTTGAGTAAGGTTACTTTCGGTTAGGTTAGGTTAGTTTAAGTTTGGTAAAGATGGCACTGACTTCTGTGCTCCACGCCACTATCCGGTGGATTTCTGCACTCTACTGTGTTCTAGTACATTCTGGTTTGCTATGGGGTGGCCAGCAGTATTGGTCACGGCACGTTAGTCTGAGCTATGCAGCGTTCGGTTATGTTACGTTTGGCTAGTTTAGGAGAGAGTAGATAAGACTTTTGTGCTATACACTGCTTTTCGGGGGATCTCTGCGCTCTACAGTGCTCTAATATTTTCTGCTTGGCTCTGGCAAGGCCAGCAAGAGCAGTCTCGGCGCGTTATGATGAGTCAGGCTACGTCCGGTTTGGTTGGGTTAGGATACGTTTGGTAAGGATTGCTTTAGCTTTTGTGCTGTGTACTGCTATTCGGTGGATTTCTGAGCTCTACTGTGCTCTAGTTTGTCCTGCTTGCCTCTGGAGAGGGCAGCAATGGTGGTCTCGGCACGTTATGCTGTGTCAAGTTACGTTCGGTTAAGTTGGGTTATGCTAGGCTTGGTTAGGATAGCTTTACCTTTTTTGCTGTACACTGCTGTTCGGTGGACTTCAGGGCTCTACTGTGCTCTAGTATGTACCTCTTGGCTCTGTGGTGGGCAGCAATTGCGGTTACGGCACGTTAGGTTGGTATAGGCTATGGTTGATTATGTTCTGTTGGTTTGGGATATGCTTGGGTAGCTTTGAATTTTCTGATTGTCACTGCGATTATATGAACTTCTGCGTTCTATTCTCCACTTATGCGATCAGCTTGGTTCTGGGGAGGCCAGCAGTAGTGGTCGCGGTGTGTTTTGTTGAGTTTGGTTACGTTTGGTTATGTTACGGTTGGTCAGGTTTGGAGAGGGCAGCTTTGACATTAATGCTATAGCCTGCTGTTAGGAGGATTTCTGAGTTCTACAGAGCTTTAATATTTTCAGTTTGGCCCAGGGAAGGCCAGGAATAGCGGTCTCGGCACGTTATGTTGAGAAAGGTTACGTCCTGTTATGTTGGGCTGGGCTAAGCTTGGTCAGGATGGCTTTAACTTTTGTGCTGCACACTGCTGTTCTGTGGATTTCTGCGCTCTGGTGGGTTGTAGTGTGCCCTGCTTAGCTGTGGGGGCGGCAGCAACAGCGGTCTCGGCCCGTTAGGTTGTGATAGGCTATGTTTGGCTATGTTCTGTTGGTTTGGGTTAAGCATGGGTTGCGTTGAGTATTCTGATATACGCTGCGATTCCAGAGATTTCGGTGTTCTACTCTCCACTAATACGTTCCGCTTGAGTCTGGGGAGGCCGGTTGTAATGGTCGCTGCTCGTTAGGTTGAGTTTGGTTACGTTTGGTTATGTTACGATTGATTAGGTTTGCAGAGGAGAACTTTGACTTTAGTGCTATAGCCTGCTATTTGGTGGACTACAGCGCTCCACCGTGTTGTTGTATTTTCAGCTTGGCTCAGGGAAGGCGAGCAATATTGATCATGGCACGTTATGTTAAGTCAGGTTATGTTCGGTTATTTTGGGTAGGGCAATGTTTGGTCAGAGTAGCTCTAACTTTTGTGCTGTACACTGCTTTTCAGTGGATTTCTGCTCTCTACTGTGCTATAGTCTATCCTGCTCGCCTCAGAGGAGGACTGCAATAGCGGTCTCGGCGCATTAGGTTGAGTTATGCTACGTTCGGCTATGTTCCGTCTCTTTTGGTTAGGCTTATGTAGCTTTGAGTCTTCTGATATTCACTGCGATTCTATGGATTTCTGCGTTCTACTCCCCACTTATGTGTTCTGCTTGGCTCTGCGGAGGCCAGCAATAGAGGCTGCCGAACGTTAGCTTGAGCAATGTTACTCTTGGTTATGTCACGATTGGTTACGGTAGGAGAGGATAGCTTTGACCTTTGTACTATAGTCTGCTATAAGGTGGATTCCTGCGCCCTAAATAGTGCTGATATTTTGAGCTAGGCTCTGTGAAGACCAGCAATAGTGTCCCCGGTACGTTACGATGTCTCAGGTTACGTTCGGTTATGTTGGGTAGGGCATAGTTTGGTCAGTGTAGCTTTAACTTTTGTGCTGTACGCTGCTATTCGGTGGATTTATGCGCTCTAGTTTCCTCTAGTATGTCTGGTTTGGCTCTGTGGAGTTCAGAAACAGCGTTCACGGAACGTGAGTTTGAGTTTGTGTACGTTTGGATATGTTCGGTTGGGTTGGGTTAGGTATTGCAAGCTTTGGCTTTTCTGATATACACTGCGTTTCTGTGGACTTCTGCGTTCTACTCTCCTCTAGCGCGCTCTGCTAGTCTTTTCGGGGGCCAGGATAGTGGTCACGGCCCGTTAGGTTGAGTTTGGTTACGTTGGTTTATGTCACGATTGGTTAGGTTAGGAAATGGTTGCAATGAGTTTAGTGCCATAGTCTTTTACTAGGTGGATTTCTGCGCCCCACAGGGCTCTAATATTTTCTGCTCGGATGTCGGAAGAACAGCAATAGTGGTTTCGGCACGTTTCGTTTATTCAGGTTACATTCGGTTAGGTTGGGTCAGGCTACGTTTGGATAGGACAGCTTTAACTTTTGTGCTGCACACTTCTATTCGGTGTACTCCTGCGCTCTACTTTTCTCTAGTATGTACTGCTTGGATCTGGGGAGTGCAGCAATATCGTTCTCGGCACGTGAGGTCGAGTTATGTTAAGTTTGGTTATGCACGGTTGGTTTGGATTAGGTTCGGCCAGCCTTGACATTTCTGATATACACTGCGATTCTGTGGGCTTCTGCGTTCTACTCTCCACAAATGGGTTCTGTGTGACTCTGGGATGGGGCAGCGATAGTGGTCGCGGCACGTTACGATGTGTTAACTTACGTTTGGATATGCTGCCATAGCTTAGATTCGGAGAGGATAACTTTGACTTTAGTGCTATAGTTTGCTATTAGGTGGATTCTGCGCCCTGCAGTGCTCTAATAATTTCAGCATATCTCTGGGAAGGACAGTAATGGTGGTCTGGCCACGTTATGTTGTGCCAGGTTACATCCGATTAGTTTGGGTTAGGCTGAGTTTAGATACAATAGCTGCAACTGTGGTGCTGTGCACCTATATTCCGAGGACTTCTGCGTTCTGCAATATTCTCGTATGACCTGCTGGTCTCTTGGGTGCGAAGCAATAGCGGTCTCGGCACGTTGGGTAGCGTTAACCTGTGTTTGGGTATGTTCTGTTGGTTTGGGTTAGGTTTGGGTTGCTTCGACTTTTCTGATATACACTGCGATTCTATGGATTTCTGGGTCGTACTCTCCACTAATGTGTTCTGCTTGGCACTGTGGAGGACAGCAATAGTGGTCGTAGCAGGTTAGGTTTAGTTATGTTACGTTTGGTTATGTTACAATTGGTTAGGCTAAGACAGGATGATATAGACTTTAGAGCCATTGTCTGCTGCTCGGTGGCTTTCTGCGGTCTAGAGTGCTGTATTATATTCTGCTTGGCTATGGGGGGACATCATTATCGGCCTCGGCAAGTTTGTCCTAGATACATTACGCTTGGCTAGGCTAGGATGGCTTAGGTTTTGTTAGGGTATCTTTGACTTATGGCCTTACACTGTTATTCGGTCGATATCTGTGCCCTGCGATCCTCTGCCATACTCTGCTTGGCTCTCGTGAGGCCACCAGTAGATGTCGTGGCACCCCAGGTTGGGTGACGTGACGTTTGGATATGTTACGCTTGGTAAGGTGAGGAGAGGATAGCTTTGACTTTCGTGCTATACACTGCTGTTCGGTTGATTTCAGCGCTCTGCATCGCTGTAATGTGCTCTGGTTGACTCTCGGGATGCCAGAAATTGTAGTTTCGGCAACTTACTTTGAATTCTACTGCGTTCGTTTATGTGAAGATAGTTCAGGTTAGGTTAGGATGTCTTCCACTTTTGTGATATGCACAGCAGTGCGGTGTACTACTGGAATCTACTGCGCTCTAGTATATCCTGTTTGGCTCTGGGGAGGCCAGAAATAAATGTCTCGGCACGTTTGTTTTATTTATTCTACGTTCGGCTAGGTTAGGTTACATTTGGTTTGGTTATGATGTCTTTGACTTTTGTGTTATACATTGCTATTTGGTGGCTTCCTGCGCGCTGCTTGCCTCTAGTATACTATGCTTGACTCCGTGGAGGCCAGCAATAGAGGTCTCGGCACGTTGTGCTGAGTTAGGCCACCTTCGGTTTGGTTACGTTAGCCTGGGTTTGGTTTGGATAGCTTAGCCTTTCGTGGTATAAACTGTTTTTCGGAGGATTTCTGCGCTCCACTGTGCCCTAGTATTTTCTGTTTGGCTCTGTGGTGTCCCGCAACAATGATCTCGGCACGTTAGGTTGAGATATATAACGGTTTGTTACGTCACGTTTCGTTGTGTAGGGATAGAATGGCTGTGAATTTTACGCTATACACCGCTATTCGGTGGATTTATGCCAGCTACTGTGCTCTAGTACAATTCTGCTTGCCTCTGGGGGACCAGCAATGGTGGTCTCGGCGCGTTGGGATAAGTTGTTATGCGTTCGTTTATAATACGTTAGGATTGGATAGGATAAGATACCTTTTTTTTCTGCTATTTGGCTTTTACACTGCTATTCGACGGACTTCTACGGTCTGCGTTACCCTACTACACCCTGCTCGACCCTTGGGAGGCCAGTAATAGTGGTCTCGACCCGTTAGCTTGTGTAAGGCTACGTTCGGTTGCGTATCGTTAGATTGGTTTATGTTACGTTAGTTTCGACTTTCGTGGTATATGCAGTTATTAGGTGGATTTCTACGCTCTAATGTGCTCAACTGTATCCTGCTGGGCCCTGTGGAGTCCAGCAATATTGGTCGTAGCACGTTACGTTTAGTTAGGCTACGTTAGATTAGGTTAGGAGAGGATGTCTTTGACCTTTGTGCTATACGCTGCTATTCGGTGAAATACTGCGCTCTATGTCCCTCTACTATACTCCGCACGGCCCTGCTGTGGCCAGCAATAGTGGCCGTGGCACGATTAGTTGAGTTCGGTTACGTTTGGTTAGGCTAGCTTGCGTAAGGTTTGGCCATGATGGCTTCGACTTTAGTGCTATAAACTGCTATTTGGTGAATTTCTGGGCTCTACTGAGCTCTAGTATGCCCTCCTTGGCACCGGGGAAGCCAAAATCTGTGGTCTCGGCTCGATAGGTTTAGTTATGGTACTTTCGGTTACGTTACGTTTGGTTAGGGTACGACAGGGTAGCTTTGACTTTTATGCTATACGCTGCTACTCTGTGGATTTCTGCGCTCTGCACTGTACTAATATTCTCAGCCTCTCTGGGAATGGCCGCAACGGTAGTCTCGACACGTTACGTTGAGTTAAGCTACGTTCGGTTAGGTTAACGTAGGGCAGGCTAGGCTAAGTTGTCTCCGACTATTGTGCTACACACTGCCAGCCTATGGACTTCTACACGCAACTCTCCTCTAATATGTTCTGCTATGACCTGGTGAGGCTAGCAATAGTGTTAGCGGCACGTTACATTGAGCTTCGGTGCGTTAGGTAAGGTTAAGTTTCCTTCGGCTAGGTTTGGATATCATTGACTTTTCCGCTGTACACTGCTATTCGATGGATATCTGCTCCCTGCTCTCCTATAATATGTCCTGCTCGGCACTGGGGATGCCAGCAATAGCGGTCGCGGCACATTTGGTTTTATTACGTTATGTTTCATCTGGTCAGGTTTGGATTGGTTAGGACGGGATATCTTCGACTTTTGCGCTGTTCGCTGTTATTCAGTGGTTTTCAGCGCTCTACGTTACTCTAATATACTCTGCTCGACTCTCGGGATGCGAGAAGTGGTACCGTGGCAAGATAGTTCGTGTTAGGTAATATTTCGATAGGATAGGTTAAATTAGGCATGGTTAGGTAGGGCTATCTTCGACATTTGTGGAACAGATTGCTATTTGCTGTATTTCAATGCTCTACTGTTCTCTACTACACCCTGTTCAACTTTGGGGAGGCCAGTAATAGTTGTATCCTCGCGTCAGTTTGAGTTTGGCTTCGTTCGGTTAGGGAATATTTGTCTTGCCTCGGTCTGGATAGCTTCGACTTTCGTGGTATAAACAGTTATTCGGTGCATTTCAGCGATCTACTGTTCTCTGGTATGTTTTGCTTGTCTCTAGGCAGGACAGCAATAGTGGTCTCGGCATGTTAGGTTCAGATAGATGACGTTTGTTTACTTTAAGTTTGGTAAAGCTAGGAGAGGATAGCTTTGACTATTGTGCTATATACTGCTGTACGTTAAATTTCTGTGCCCTACCGTGCTCTAGTGTATTCTGCTTGGCTCTGGGCATGCCAGCAATGGTGGTCTCGGCACTATAGGTTATGTTATGATATGCTTGTCTTGGCTAGGTTGGGGTAGGCTTGGTTGGGATAGCTTTGACTTTTGTGCTGTACATTGATATTCGGTGGATGCCTGAGCTCTACACTGCCCTTCGGTACTCCACTCGTATCTCGAGAGGCCAGCTGTGGTGGTCGCCGCGCGTTGGATTTGGTTAGATTACCTTCGGTCATGTTAGGATACGTTGTGTTAGTTTAGGGTATCTTTGACCATTGTGCTACACACAGTCAGCCTATGGACTACTGCACTCATATGCGCGGCATCACACTCTGCTTCCCTCTGTGGGCCCCAATAATAGTGCTGTCGGCACGTTAGGTTGATTTATGTTAAGGTTGGTTTGGTTACGCTTGGTGAGATATGGCTAGGGTAGCTTTGACTTTTGTGCTGTAGACTGCTGTTCGGACAACCGCTGCATTCTACATTGCTCTGCTATTCTGTTCGTATATCCCGTGAGGCCTGCAACAGCTTCCGTGGGACGTCATGTTGTGTCACGTCACGTCTGCTTTTGTTACGTTTGGTTAGTTTAGGATAGGGTAACCTTGATTTTTGTGCTATACACTGCCGTTTGGGAGATTTCTGCGCACTACTGTGAGCTATTATACCCTGCTTTGATGTGGGGATGCTTGAAATAGTGGCCGCGGCGGGGTAGGCCGCGTTAGGTTACGTATGGTTTGATTAGGTTTGTTTGAGTTAGGTTAGGATATCTTTGTCTTTCGTGCTATACACTGCCATCATATGGAATATGGAGGAAAAACCATCGGGTAAGCGAAGGGCGAGTGCCACCCCGGAAAAACCCCGCCCAGAGGAAGAGAGAAACAAGAAGGTGGAAGTTTAGGAAACACCGGGAATTCAGCCAACGCGCACCGTTTCGGAGATGGTGAGACGCGCAGCGGAAATCGAAAAGAAGGTGCTGGCATTCTTCCTAGACCCGGCAAAGAAGCTGGGGAAGGAAAACGCATCAACGATAATGGACAGCTTCGTTGAAATGCGTAAGCTCGTGGAGGCCCTTACGTTGAAGAACAGTTTCCTCTGCGGCAAGCTGGAAGGAAGGCTTGCATCAACAGAGGCGGTGAAGGCGGCGCTATCCGGAGCCGTCAATGAGACCTTGGAGGCGTCAAAGCGCCTCGTATCGGTCGCTAAAAAGGCTGCATTGAAGGTACCAGCAACATTCGCCGATATGGTAAAAATGACCAGCAGGGCAGTCCCCGAGACGGCGGTGAAGCCACCACGGAACGTGGTACTAATCACGCCCGACAAAGAGGAAGCCGAAATCAGGACGAGTGAAGAAGCTCGGGAGGCAGTGTTCACCCTGGTGAGCCCCAGGAAAAAAGGGATCCTGGTGAAGTCAGTCCGTCGCGCACAAGTAAACGGCATCGTGGTAGAAACAACCACTCCTGAAGGACTCAGAGCTTTCACAGAAAGTGCGAAGCTCAGGAACATGGGGCTAAAAGCAAGAACGCCCGCACAAAGGATGCCCAGGATGTTCGTCTACGACATCCCGAGGGAGCTGTCTGAGAAGGAGATAAGAGCCTGCTTGAAGAAGCAGAATAAGGAGAAGCTCACTGAGGCAGAGACGGATGAGATCAAATTCTGCTACAGGACAGGAAGGAAAGACAGCGAAGAAACTAATTGGGTCGTCGAAGTAAGCCCTGATATGAGGAGGAAGATGCTTGCGAGGAAGATGTTCATTTCATGGAACGCCTGCAAAGTGCGTGACTACGTGGCAGTGTCCCGCTGCTACCAGTGCCAAGGCTTCGGGAATGTGGCCAAGCACTGTAGGCAGAAGCACGACACCTGCGGTCACTGTGCCGAAACCGGGCACGACACAAAAGCTTGCCCAACAAAGAAGAATAACGCAGTAAGTGTAAACTGCAAGAGGAGCCGCAAGAAGAGCGACCACGCAGCCTCCAGCGTGAATTGCCCGTCCTATAATACCGCACTGGAGAGGACAGTCGAAAGAACCGTTTATGGATAAGAAGAAAAACGGTCGGACGGAGGAGATAAGGATCCTGCAGCACAATATGCAGAGGTCAAGGATTGTGCCCCACGAGGTACGGTCGCAGATGGAGCTAACGGGCGCAGGTATCATACTGCTGCAGGAGCCCTACACCATGGACGGAAACATACCTGGATTTGGGACGAGCGTCGCGATCGTGTGTCGCGGGGATAAGAGTGATGGATAAGGTGTTGACGTACCTGCGGGGCAAAAGGGTCATCGTCGGAGCGGACGCTAACGCCAAGTCGCCCCTGTGTTTCAGCAGGGAGCTTGACGAGCACGGCGAGCTCCTCGACGGCCTGATTGCACAGCACGGTCTGTTGGTGCTGAACCGGCCGTGCGACGTCACAACGTTTGAGACAACGCGCGGGGAGTCTAACATCGACGTGACGCTCGTCACTCCGGAAGCACTACCGCTCGTGCACGACTGGAAGGTGCACGAGGACGGAACATCCAGTGACCACCGGATACTGGAGACGCGACTTAACCTCAAGAAGAGGAAAGCACTGCCACCAGCACTGGCACCACGCTACCACACCAGGAAGGCCAAGTGGGAAAAGTTCCACAAGCTCATCATGGAGAAGAAGAGGAACCTGCCCGAAATGGAAATCAGTTGCCAACAGGACGCAGAGTGTATGGTCGTTGAGCTGGAGCGGGTTCTCACCAAAGCCTGCGACGCGGCCATACCGAAAAGGAAATGGCACGAAAGGTCCAACCCTTGGTGGACCCAAGATCTCACACGTGCCAAGCGAGATGCGTACCGAGCAAGAAGTAGGTACCAGGGGACCAAGGGCCCTGCAACGAGGGAGGCAGAGAAACAGAGCTACCGCAAAATACGAAGGAAATACGCCAGAATGGTGACGAAAGCGAAGATCCAAAACTGCCGCCAGTTCGTCACCGAAGAAGGAAATAAAGAGCCCTGAGGAATTGTCTACAAGACTGCCCTCGGGAAACTGAGGAGAGAAGAGGCGACGTGCGTACTTCGCACGCCGCAAGGAGAAACCTCGAGCTGGCGTTCCACGGCAGAGGCGATGTTAATCGCGCTCGTTCCAGACGACGACGTGGAAAAAGACTCGCCCGAGCAACGGTGGATCCGAGAGGACTCCAAGAACGCCCCGGAAACCGCAGACAGCCCCCCATTCAGGTACGAGGAACTGGGAAGCGCGATAGCGCGGCTCAAAGGAGGAAAATGCCCTGACCCCGACCGAATGGAGTCGGAGGTAATTCAGGAAGCATGGAACTCTATTCACCAAAAGCTATTGAATCTCGTCGACGCCTGTTTGGAGTGACGATTCTTCCCGAAAAGGTGGAAAATCGGAAACGTCGTTACGATTCTCAAAGGACCGGACAGAGGCAAAAGTAGCCCAAAGTCGTATAGGCCGAAATGCTTGCTCTCGATGATTGGCAAACTATTGGAGCGACTAATGGCGAAAAGGATGGCCCCACTCTTCCATAATCATATACTGTCAACGGATTGACAGTTCGGATTCCGTCCTGGAAAATCGAGAGATGACGCAATTGTCAAACTACGAGGAGCGATAAATGAGAGAAGTGAGTGGAAATACGTTTTAGCGATTGCACTCGACATATCGGGTGCCTTCGATAATGTATGGAGGCCTATCGTGCTCCACGAACTGTAGCGAAGGAACTGCGCGCAGAACCTGTACAAGCTGACGCAAAGCTACTTCACGGACAGGAGAGCCCAGCTGACAGGGAAGCACGAATCTGTCGAGAAGCTCGTAACAATGGGTTGCCCGCAAGGGCCGATACTAGGCCCCAGCCTCTGGAATATAGTTTTCGACGACTTGCTGGCGCAACAAGAGTCCGAGCAGACCCAATGCGAAGCGGTCGTTTACGCCGACGATATAATAATCCTGGTCGGCGGTAACTCGCGGGAGGAACTGCGGCGAGAGGGGCAATCAGCGGTCACAGCTGTCTCTACATGGTGCAGCGGCAAGCGGCTAGCACTGTCGGCCGAGAAGACGGAGATGCTGTTGGTGAAGGGGAAGCTCGATGACGAACGACCACCAACAATACGCATCAACGGGAAAAGCATCAGAATGCGCCCATCGATCAAATACCTGGGCGTTCATCTTGAGTGCGGCCTGAGAATCGAGAAGCACGTGCAAGAAACAGCGCACAAGTGCAGAAGAATGTTCAACAGCCTTGCAAAGGTGGCCAAAGCGAAATGGGGTCTCGGACGTGGAGCCTTAACCACCCTGTACAGGGGGCTCTTTGTCCCGATCGCCACGTACGCTGCAGCTGGCTGGAGCGACCTGCTGATCTTGAAGATGAAGAGGATCCTCGAGAGATCGCAGAGAATGGCCTTGCTTCAGGTCACGAAGGCATATCGGACAATTTCAACAGAGGCTCTACAAGTGATAGCTGGCGAAATGCCAATGGACCTGGTGGTTGAGATGCGCGCGCGAATGCACGCAGAAAGGAAAGGATTCACGAACATGATGGAAACAAAGCGGCGCCTACGGGACGAGGCCATGGCCACTTGGCAGGAGCGTTGGCGAGCGACAGAGAAAGGACGAACAACATACACCTACCTCAGCAGCGTCCACGAGAGGGTCAAGGATAAATGGATCCACGTGGACCACTATGTGACACAGTTCCTCAGTGGCCACGGAGACTTCAATAGCAAACTGAAGTACTTCGACTACAGCGATACAGAACTGTGCTTCTGCGGAGAAGAAGAAACGCCGAGGCGCAACATAGAGGAGTGCCCACTGTATGGTGAAAGCCGGCGCGCACTGAAAGATGGACTCGACGGCCAGAGATTCTGGTGGCCAGTCGAAAGTCGTATGCTCACGTCGGGAAAGGCGTTTCGTCGCTTTCGGAAGTTCGCTTGCGACGTACTCTACGCCAAGGAGAAGAAATGGCGGGAAAGAAGAGAGGGAACAACATTAAGAGGAAATCGTGGTGGCGGAGGTAGAAGATGCGGTGAGGAAGAAGAAGAAGAAGGAATTAGAAGCAGTGGACCGAGAAGAAGCACAAGGCTGGCACAAGCAGGACCAAACCGGAACAGGACCAACCGCTGCTAAGGAGGAAGCAGCCAACTTGGACATACGTAGAAGATGGCCAGACAGGATGACCACGAGAAGCACCGGAGGAAATAACAGCAAGGGAAGAGAGGTAAGGCGCCTGTGACCGATACCGCAGGCGGTATCCAGAGACGGATACCGGGACGGTACAGGTATATCGGCACAAGCCATCCTGCTGGGACCGAGCGAAAGCTGGCAGCTCCGCCTCCACGTGGCCCCCGCTAGTAACGAGGCTGCGGGATGCTAGACAATCCGGAGCCACGGCCAAGTGAGCTGCTTCCCGCAAGGGTAGGTCCAGCTTGTCCGATGATCCTTCAACGGTGATGGCAGGGTTTTTCCAAGCCGCGTGTCCAACACCTACGCACGCGTTCCCCTGCGGCGTGACGCTAGAAAGTACAATAACATCTTTTTCGCGAAGCCGTTATAAAGCATTAGCTCGAGGCACGGCGCGGTCGACAGTTGGCGGGCCCCGGTAACGCGCACAATACTTGCCATCATATGGACCTTTGCGTAGTACTCTCCACTAATATGCCCTGATGGCAATGAGGAGGCTAGAAATTGTGTGCTAGGCACGTTAGGTTTGGTTCGGTTACGTTTGCGTAGGATACGTTCAGTCAGGTTATGCAAGGTTATCTCTTACTCTTTTGCTCTACCCTGCAATTCGGGAGATGTCAGCCGTTCTACGTTGCTCTGCCATACTCTGATCGACTCTGGGGAGGCCAGCAATGTCGTACGTGGCAGGTTTGTTTGAGACAGGTTACACTTTGTCAGGTTAGGTTTGGTTATGTTTGGTCAGGATGGCTTTGACCCTTGTGCCATACACTGCTTTTCGGTCGACACCTGCGCTTTGCATTGCTGTACTAACATCTGCTTGTCCCAGGGGAGACCAGAAATATGGGACATGGCACATATGGCTAGTTTGGTTAGTTTCTGTTAAGTTATGTTTGGTTAAGCGTGGTTAGGATGGCTTCGACTTTTGAGCTGTACACTGCAACTTGGTGGACTTCTGCGCTCTACACTTCTCTACTATACTCTGCTAGACTCTCTGGATGCCAGTAATAGTGGCCGCACGTTAGGTTGTGATATATTACGTTTGGTTATGTTAGGTTACATTGTGTTATGTTTGGAGAGCTTTGGCTTTTGCGCTACGCGCTGCTATTCTATGGTGTTCTGCGCTCTTCTGTGCGCTTTCGCACTCCTCTTGCCTCTGTGGACGCCAGGATTAGTGTTCTCGCCAGGTTAGGTTTTGTTGTGTTACGTTGGGTTATGATGCGTTTGGTTATGCGTGGTTAGGACATCTTCGACTTTTGTGCTATACACTGCTATTCGGACGATTTCAGCGTTCTACATTGCTTTGCTATACTGAGCTTAGCTCTCACAAGGCCGGCAATAGCGGCCGTTGCACGTCAGTTTGGGCTTCGTTACGACCGCCTCTTACGTTTGGCTTGGTTAGAAGAGCATAGCTTTGTCTTTTGTGCTATACACTGTCAATCCGTGTATTTCCGAGGTCTACTGCGATCTAATATTCCCTGCTTTGAACTGAGTATGCTAGAAATAGTTGCCGCGGCGCGTTAGGTTGTGTTATATTACGTTTGGTTAGGTTAGGTTTGTTCGGGTTTAGTTAGGATATCTTTGACTTTCGTGCTATACACTGCCATTCGGCGGGTTTCTGCGGTCTTCATTGCTCTACTATATTCTGCTCGAATCTGTGGAGGCCAGTGACTGTGGTCCCGGCTCGTAAGGTTGATATAGGATTCGTTTGGTTACGTTTCGATTGCTTTGGTTAGGTCTGTATATCTTCGTCTTTTCCGCTACACACTGCCGATCTATAGATTCCTACGCCGTACTCCCCTCTATTATGCTCTGCTTGGTTCTGTGGAAACAAGCAATATTATTCTGCGCAGGTTATGCTTAGTTTGTTTACGCTCGGCTTGGCTGGATTAGGGCAGGTTAGGTTAGGATATCTTTGACTTTTGTGCTACACACTGCAGTGCGGAGAAATACTGCGTTCTACTGTGCTTCGGAATATTCAGCTTCGCTCTGGGGCAGCAAGCAAGGATGGTCTCGGCGCGTTAGGCTTGGTTAAGCTACGTTCGGTAGTATTACGTTTTGCTATGCTAGGATAGTGCAGCTTCGACTTTTGTGTTATGTTCCGCGATTCTATGTACTTCTGTGATCTACCCTACTCTGACATGATCTCCATGGCTCTGAGGTGGGCAGCAATTGAGTCTCGGCACGTTAGGAAGAGGTATGCTATGTTTGGTTACGTTACGCTTAGTTAGGTTAGGATCGGGGAGCTTTGACTTTTGTGCTACACGTTGTGCTAGGCTGAGTCAGGATACGTTCCGTTAGGCTACGTTTGTTTGGGTTAATTTCAGGTATCTTCGACTTTCGTGCTATACACTGCCATCCTGTGCACCTCTGTGCTCTCCCCTCCTCTAATATGTTCGGCTTGCCTATGGGGATGCCAGCAATATTATTCTCGGCACGTAAAGTTTAACAATATTACGCTTGGCTTGGCTACTTCAGAACAGGTTGGGTTGGGATATTTTTGACTTCTGTGCTACACACTGCAATGCGGTGGATTACTGCGCTCTACTGCGCTCTAGTATATTCCGCTTGGCTCTGGGGAGAACAGCAGTGGTGGTCTCGGCACGTTAGGTTGAGATGGACACCGTTTAGTTATGTTACGCTTGGTAGTGGTAGGATAGGATAGCTTTGTCTTTTATGCCATAGGTCGTTTAACAATGGGTTGCCCGCAAGGGCCGATACTAGGCCCCAGCCTCTGGAATATAGTTTTCGACGACTTGCTGGCGCAACAAGAGTCCGAGCAGACCCAATGCGAAGCGGTCGTTTACGCCGACGATATAATAATCCTGGTCGGCGGTAACTCGCGGGAGGAACTGCGGCGAGAGGGGCAATCAGCGGTCACAGCTGTCTCTACATGGTGCAGCGGCAAGCGGCTAGCACTGTCGGCCGAGAAGACGGAGATGCTGTTGGTGAAGGGGAAGCTCGATGACGAACGACCACCAACAATACGCATCAACGGGAAAAGCATCAGAATGCGCCCATCGATCAAATACCTGGGCGTTCATCTTGAGTGCGGCCTGAGAATCGAGAAGCACGTGCAAGAAACAGCGCACAAGTGCAGAAGAATGTTCAACAGCCTTGCAAAGGTGGCCAAGGCGAAATGGGGTCTCGGACGTGGAGCCTTAACCACCCTGTACAGGGGGCTCTTTGTCCCGATCGCCACGTACGCTGCAGCTGGCTGGAGCGACCTGCTGATCTTGAAGATGAAGAGGATCCTCGAGAGATCGCAGAGAATGGCCTTGCTTCAGGTCACGAAGGCATATCGGACAATTTCAACAGAGGCTCTACAAGTGATAGCTGGCGAAATGCCAATGGACCTGGTGGTTGAGATGCGCGCGCGAATGCACGCAGAAAGGAAAGGATTCTCGAACATGGTGGAAACAAAGCGGCGCCTACGGGACGAGGCCATGGCCACTTGGCAGGAGCGTTGGCGAGCGACAGAGAAAGGACGAACAACATACACCTACCTCAGCAGCGTCCACGAGAGGGTCAAGGATAAATGGATCCACGTGGACCACTATGTGACACAGTTCCTCAGTGGCCACGGAGACTTCAATAGCAAACTGAAGTACTTCGACTGCAGCGATACAGAACTGTGCTTCTGCGGAGAAGAAGAAACGCCGAGGCACAACATAGAGGAGTGCCCACTGTATGGTGAAAGCCGGCGCGCACTGAAAGATGGACTCGACGGCCAGAGATTCAGGTGGCCAGTCGAAAGTCGTATGCTCACGTCGGGAAAGGCGTTTCGTCGCTTTCGGAAGTTCGCTTGCGACGTACTCTACGCCAAGGAGAAGAAATGGCGGGAAAGAAGAGAGGGAACAACATTAAGAGGAAATCGTGGTGGCGGAGGTAGAAGATGCGGTGAGGAAGAAGAAGAAGAAGGAATTAGAAGCAGTGGACCGAGAAGAAGCACAAGGCTGGCACAAGCAGGACCAAACCGGAACAGGACCAACCGCTGCTAAGGAGGAAGCAGCCAACTTGGACATACGTAGAAGATGGCCAGACAGGATGACCACGAGAAGCACCGGAGGAAATAACAGCAAGGGAAGAGAGGTAAGGCGCCTGTGACCGATACCGCAGGCGGTATCCAGAGACGGATACCGGGACGGTACAGGTATATCGGCACAAGCCATCCTGCTGGGACCGAGCGAATGCTGGCAGCTCCGCCTCCACGTGGCCCCCGCTAGTAACGAGGCTGCGGGATGCTAGACAATCCGGAGCCACGGCCAAGTGAGCTGCTTCCCGCAAGGGTAGGTCCAGCTTGTCCGATGATCCTTCAACGGTGATGGCAGGGTTTTTCCAAGCCGCGTGTCCAACACCTACGCACGCGTTCCCCTGCGGCGTGACGCTAGAAAGTACAATAACATCTTTTTCGCGAAGCCGTTATAAAGCATTAGCTCGAGGCACGGCGCGGTCGACAGTTGGCGGGCCCCGGTAACGCGCACAATACTTGCCATCATATGGACCTTTGCGTAGTACTCTCCACTAATATGCCCTGATGGCAATGAGGAGGCTAGAAATTGTGTGCTAGGCACGTTAGGTTTGGTTCGGTTACGTTTGCGTAGGATACGTTCAGTCAGGTTATGCAAGGTTATCTCTTACTCTTTTGCTCTACCCTGCAATTCGGGAGATGTCAGCCGTTCTACGTTGCTCTGCCATACTCTGATCGACTCTGGGGAGGCCAGCAATGTCGTACGTGGCAGGTTTGTTTGAGACAGGTTACACTTTGTCAGGTTAGGTTTGGTTATGTTTGGTCAGGATGGCTTTGACCCTTGTGCCATACACTGCTTTTCGGTCGACACCTGCGCTTTGCATTGCTGTACTAACATCTGCTTGTCCCAGGGGAGACCAGAAATATGGGACATGGCACATATGGCTAGTTTGGTTAGTTTCTGTTAAGTTATGTTTGGTTAAGCGTGGTTAGGATGGCTTCGACTTTTGAGCTGTACACTGCAACTTGGTGGACTTCTGCGCTCTACACTTCTCTACTATACTCTGCTAGACTCTCTGGATGCCAGTAATAGTGGCCGCACGTTAGGTTGTGATATATTACGTTTGGTTATGTTAGGTTACATTGTGTTATGTTTGGAGAGCTTTGGCTTTTGCGCTACGCGCTGCTATTCTATGGTGTTCTGCGCTCTTCTGTGCGCTTTCGCACTCCTCTTGCCTCTGTGGACGCCAGGATTAGTGTTCTCGCCAGGTTAGGTTTTGTTGTGTTACGTTGGGTTATGATGCGTTTGGTTATGCGTGGTTAGGACATCTTCGACTTTTGTGCTATACACTGCTATTCGGACGATTTCAGCGTTCTACATTGCTTTGCTATACTGAGCTTAGCTCTCACAAGGCCGGCAATAGCGGCCGTTGCACGTCAGTTTGGGCTTCGTTACGACCGCCTCTTACGTTTGGCTTGGTTAGAAGAGCATAGCTTTGTCTTTTGTGCTATACACTGTCAATCCGTGTATTTCCGAGGTCTACTGCGATCTAATATTCCCTGCTTTGAACTGAGTATGCTAGAAATAGTTGCCGCGGCGCGTTAGGTTGTGTTATATTACGTTTGGTTAGGTTAGGTTTGTTTGGGTTTAGTTAGGATATCTTTGACTTTCGTGCTATACACTGCCATTCGGCGGGTTTCTGCGGTCTTCATTGCTCTACTATATTCTGCTCGAATCTGTGGAGGCCAGTGACTGTGGTCCCGGCTCGTAAGGTTGATATAGGATTCGTTTGGTTACGTTTCGATTGCTTTGGTTAGGTCTGTATATCTTCGTCTTTTCCGCTACACACTGCCGATCTATAGATTCCTACGCCGTACTCCCCTCTATTATGCTCTGCTTGGTTCTGTGGAAACAAGCAATATTATTCTGCGCAGGTTATGCTTAGTTTGTTTACGCTCGGCTTGGCTGGATTAGGGCAGGTTAGGTTAGGATATCTTTGACTTTTGTGCTACACACTGCAGTGCGGAGAAATACTGCGTTCTACTGTGCTTCGGAATATTCAGCTTCGCTCTGGGGCAGCAAGCAAGGATGGTCTCGGCGCGTTAGGCTTGGTTAAGCTACGTTCGGTAGTATTACGTTTTGCTATGCTAGGATAGTGCAGCTTCGACTTTTGTGTTATGTTCCGCGATTCTATGTACTTCTGTGATCTACCCTACTCTGACATGATCTCCATGGCTCTGAGGTGGGCAGCAATTGAGTCTCGGCACGTTAGGAAGAGGTATGCTATGTTTGGTTACGTTACGCTTAGTTAGGTTAGGATCGGGGAGCTTTGACTTTTGTGCTACACGTTGTGCTAGGCTGAGTCAGGATACGTTCCGTTAGGCTACGTTTGTTTGGGTTAATTTCAGGTATCTTCGACTTTCGTGCTATACACTGCCATCCTGTGCACCTCTGTGCTCTCCCCTCCTCTAATATGTTCGGCTTGCCTATGGGGATGCCAGCAATATTATTCTCGGCACGTAAAGTTTAACAATATTACGCTTGGCTTGGCTACTTCAGAACAGGTTGGGTTGGGATATTTTTGACTTCTGTGCTACACACTGCAATGCGGTGGATTACTGCGCTCTACTGCGCTCTAGTATATTCCGCTTGGCTCTGGGGAGAACAGCAGTGGTGGTCTCGGCACGTTAGGTTGAGATGGACACCGTTTAGTTATGTTACGCTTGGTAGTGGTAGGATAGGATAGCTTTGTCTTTTATGCCATAGGTCGTTATTGGGTGGGTTTCTACACTCTGCAGGGCTCTATTGTGCTCTGTTTATCTCTGGGGAACCAGTAATAGCGGCCTCGGCACGATAAGTTGAAATAGGTTACGTTTGGTCAGGTTATGTTAGCACAGATTAGGTTTGATAGCTTCGAGTTTCTACTGTACACTACGATTCCATGGCCCTCTGCGATCTGCTCTCCTTTATTATGCTCCGCTTGGCTCTGTGGAGGCCAGCAATTCTAGTCGCCGAAAGTTAGGTGGGGATTGGTTACGTTCGGATAGGTTAGGTTCGGTTAGGTTCCTTTAGGATCGCTTCGTCATATGTGCTCGACACTGATATCCCATAGACTTTTGTACTCTACTGTGCTCCGCCATATTCTGCGTGTCTCTTTGGAAGAAAGTAATAGCGTTCGCGGCACGTTAGGTTTATTTACTGTACGCTTGGCTAGGTTAGTTTAGGTCCGGTTAGTGCAGGATATCGATGGCTTTTCTGCCCCGCACTACGACGCCATGAATTTCTCCGCCGTACTCTCCTCCAATATGTCCTGCTTGGCCCCGGGGAGGCCACAAATAGTGGCCGCGGCATGTTAGGTTGAGCTACGTTACGTTTGATTATCTTATGTAAGCATGGGTAAGGTGTGGATAGCTTTGATTTTTCTGCAGTACACTGCGATTCTATGTATTTCAGCGCACTGCTCTCCTCCAATATGTTCTGCTTGTCTCTGAGGAGGCCAGCAGTAATGGTGGCGGCACGTTTGCTTGAGTTTGATTACGTTTGGCAGTGCCACGATTGGTTAGGTTAGGATAGTGAACCTTCGATTTTTGTGCTACATACTGCTTTTCAATGGATTTCTCCCCTCTGCTGTGCTCCAATTTGAACAGTTTTGCTCTTTGGGGGGGGGGTCAGAAATGATGGGTACGGCTTGTTAGGTTGGGTTACGTTACGTTCGGATAATTTATGTTAACATGGGTAATGTGAGTATGGCATTGACTTTTCTGACCTACACTGTGATACTATGGATGCCTGCGCCCTACTCACCTCTAATACGTTCTGCATGGCCGTGGGTAGACCAGCAATAGTGGTAGCTGCACGATAAGTTGAGTCATATTACGTTTGGTTTGGTTAGGTTTGGTTAGGTTAGGACGGGATAGCCTCGACTTTTCTGCTACACGCTGCTCTCCGGTGCATTTCTGCTATCTCCGTTGCTCTACTATTCTCCATTCGACTCTGCGGAGGCCATCAATAGCGTTCGTGGCACGGTAGGCAGAGTTACGCTACGTTCGGATAGGTTACGCTTTGTTAGGTTAGGTTAAGGTACCTTTGACTTTTTTGCTACACACTGCTATCTGGAGGCTTTCTGCGCTCTACTGTGACCTAGAATATAGGGCTTGGCTCTGGGGAAGCCAGCAGTAGTGATCTCGGCACTAAGGTTGAGTTAGTATGAAGTTTGGTTCGGTTAGGTTTGGTTGGGTAAGGTTAGGAAGGCTCTGACTTATGTGCTGATCACTGAAATTATATGGGCCTGTGTGCTCTACTGTGCTATATAATATTCCTCTTGCCTCTGGTGAATCCAGCAATAGCGATCGCGGCACGTTTGGTTTAGTTGTTCTACGCTTGGCTAGGATAGGTTATGTCTGGTTAGGTTAGAATATTGTTCTTCCGATAAAAATTGTTCTCTGGCGGCTTTCTGCCCTCTACTGTGCTCTAATATGCACGGCTTGGCTATGGGGATGCCTGCAAAATTTGTCTCTGCACGTTACATCCGGTTGGGCTGCGTTCGGTGAGATTATGCTAGTTTGGGGTAGGTTCGGATAGCTTTAAGTTTCATGTTGTAAACTGTTGTTCGGTGGAATTCTGCCCTCTACTGTGCTCTACTATACTCTGCTCGATTCTGGGGAGGACAGCCGTAATGTCCCCGGCACGTCATTTTGTGCTATTCTACATTTGGATATGTTACGGTCTGTTAGGTTGGGAAACGGTGGCCTTAACTTTTGTGCTGAACGCTGCTGTTCGGTGTATTTCTGCGCCCTACTGCGCTCTTGTATGCCAGCTTGGCTCTGGGAAGGGCAACGACAGCGGTCTCGGCACGTTATTATGTGTTATGGTACGCCTGGCTATGTTACGCTTGGTTATGTTAGGAGAGGATAGCTTTGACTTTAGTGCTAAAGTCTGCTATTAGGTTGATTTCCGCGCCCTACAGTTATCTTATATTTTCAACTTGGCTCTGGGAAAGCCAGCATTAGGGGTCTCGGCTCGTTATGTTCAGTCAGGTTACGTTCGGTAAGATAGGGTTAGCATAAGTTTGGCCCGAATTGCTTCAACTTTTGTGCTGTGCACTGCTTTTCGGTTGACTTCGGCGTACAACTGTGCTCCAGAATGTCCGGCTTGTCACCGGGGAGGGCAGCAATAGCGTTCTCGGCAAGTCACTTTGTGTTAGGCTATGTTCGGGTACGTTCTGATGGTCCGGGTTAGTCTTAGGTGCTTTCGACTTTTCTGATTTACACAGCGATTCTATCGATTTCTGCGTTCTACTCCCCGCTAAAGTTCTCTGCTTGAATCTGGGTAGGCCAGTAACAGTGATCGCGGCACGTTAGGTTACTGAGTTAGGTTACGTTTGTATATATTACCGTTGGTTATGTTTGGAGAGGATAGCTTGGACTTTAGTGCTATTGTCCGCTATTAGAGGGATTTCTGCGACCAAGAGTGCTGTAATATTTTCAGCTTGACACTGGGACGGCCAGTAATGGTTGCCTCGGCACGTGATGTTTTGTCAGGTTACGTACGGATAGGTTGGGTTATGCAAAGTTTGGATAGGATAGCTCATCCTCATGTGCTATAAACTGCTATTTGTTGGATTTCTGCGCTCTACTGTGCTGTAGTATGTCCTGCTTGGCTCTGGGGAGAGCAGCAATGGCGGTCTCGGCACGTTAGGTTCAGTTAGGGCACGTTTGGCTATGTTCGGTTCGTTTGGGATGGGTTTGGGTAGCTTCGGCTGTGCTGATGTACCCTGCGATTTTGTGAACTTCTTTAGTCTACTCTCCACAGATGTGTTCTGCGAAGCTCTGGGAAGGCCAGCAATTGTGGTCTCGGCACGTTTCGTTCAGTCAGGTTACGTTCGGTTATGTTGGGTTAGGCAAAGTTCGGTTAGGATAGCTTTAACTTTTTTGCTGTACAACGCTAGTCGGTGGACTTCAGGGCTCCACTGTGCTCTAGTAGGTACTTCTTGGCTCTGGAGAGGGCAGCAATTGCGGTTTCGGCGCGTTAGGTTGAGTTAGGCTAAGGTTGGATATGTCTTGCTGGTTTGGTTTAGTCTTAAGTAGCTTTGACCTTTCTGATATACACAGCGTTCCTATGGAAATCTGCGTTGTACTCTCCACTAGTGTGCTCTGCTTGGCACTGGGATGGCCAGCAATAGTGGCCACTGCACGTTATGCTGGGACAGGCTACGTCCGGTTCTTTTGGGTTAGGATAAGTTTGGCCAGAACGGAATTATCTTTTGTGCTGTACACTGCCATTCGGTGGGCTTCTGCGCTCTACTTTGCTTTAGTATGTCCTGCTTGGCTTTGGGGAGAGCAGCAATAGCGACCTCGGTACGCTGAGTTGAGTTAGGCTAGACTGGGCTAGGTTTGGGTAGCACTGACCTATCTGACGTACACTACGATTCTAAGTATTTCTGCGTACCTCACTCCACTATGGTGTACTACTTGGATCTGGGGAGGCCGCTAGTATTGGTCGCAGCACGATAGGTTTTGTTAGGTTACGCTTGGTTATGTTACGATTTGTTAAGTTTGCAAAGGATAACTTTGACTTTAGTGCTATAGTTTGCTATAAGGTGGATTTCTGCGCCCTACAGGGCTCTCACATTTTTGGCTTGTCCTTGAGAAGGACAGCAATAGTGGTCTCTCAACGTTCTTTTCAGCCACGTTACGCTCGGTTAGGTTGGTTTAGGATAGGTTTGGATAGGATGGCTTTAACTTAGTTGCAGTACAAAGCTATTCGCCGGTATTGCCACTCCACAGTGCTCTCGTATGTCCTTCTTGGCTCTGGGGTGGGCATCAATAACGGCCTCGGCACGTTAGATTGAGATAGGCTATATTTGGCTATGCCCTGACGGTATGGGTTATCCTTAAGTAGCTTTGACATTTCTGATATACACAGCGATTTTATGGACTTCTGCGTTCTACACTCCACCAATGTAGTCTGCTTGAATCTGGGGAGGCCAGCAGTAAGGGCCGCGGCACGTTATGTTGAGTTCGGTTACGTTTGCTCATGTCACGACTGGTTAGGTTTGGAGATGGGCAGCTTTGACATTAATGCTATAGTCTGCTATTGGGCAGACTTCTGAGTCCTGCATTGCTGTAATATTATCAGCTTGGAAGTGGGAAGGACAGAAATAGTGGTCCCGGCATGATATGTTGAGTCAGGATCCGTTCGGTGATATCGGGTTACGCTAAGATTGCACAGGATGGCTTTAACTTAATTGCAGTACGCTGCTATTCTGTGGTTTTCTGCGCTCTACTGTGCTCTAGTATATCCTGACTTGCTCTGGGATGGGCAGCAATAACGGTCTCGTCTCGTTACTTTCACTTACGCTACGTTTGTCTATGCTCCGTCGGTTTGGGATAGGTTTGCGTGGCTTCGACTGTTCTGCTATACACAGCGATTCCATGGATGCCTGCGTTGTACTCCCCACCAGTGTGATCTGCTTGGCACTGGGATGGACAGCATTAGTGGCCCCTGCAAGCTATGTTGAGACAGGCTACGTCCGGTTATGTTGGGATAGCCTATGTTTGGCCAGAATAGGTTCAACTTCTCTGCTGTGCACTGCTATTCGGTAGATTTCTGCGCTCTACTGTCCTTTGGTATGTCATGCTATGTTTTAGGGTGGGCAGCAATAGCGGTCTCGGCCCGTTGTGTTGAGTTAGGCTTGGTTTGACTCTGTTCTGTTGGTTTGAGTTAGGTTTGGTTCTCCTTGGCATCTCTGATATACACTGCGATTCTATGGATTTCCGCGTTCCACTCTCAACCAGTGTGCTCTGCATTGCTCTGGGGAGGCCAGCAATACTGGTCCTGGCACGTTAAGTTTTATTAGGCTACGCCTGCTTATGTTACGATAGGTCAGGTTAGGAGAGGATTGCATTGACTTTAGTGCTATAGTCCGCTGTTATGTGGATTACTGTGCCCCACAGTACTCTGACATGTTCATCTTGTCTCTGGGAAAGACAGCAATAGTGGTCTCAGCACAATAAATTGAGTCAGGTTACGTTCGGTTAGGTAGGGTTAGGCTATGTTTGGTCAGGATAGCATCAACTTTTGCGATGTACACTGCAATTCGGTGGTTATTTGCGCTGTACAGTGCTCTAGTTGGTTCCGCTTGGCACAGCGGAGGGCAGCAATATCGCTCCCGCCACGCTAGGCTGAGTTACGCTATGTTTCTTTATGCTCTGCTTGCTTGGGTTAGGTTCGGGTAGCTTTGACCTTTCTGATATACACTGCGATTCTGTGGATTTGTGCTGTCTAATCTCCACTAATGTGTTGTGCTTGGCTCTGTGGAGGCCAGGAATATAGATCCCGTCACGTTGGGTTTTATTAGGTTACGTTTGGCTATGTTACGATTGATTAGGCTAGGAGAGAGTAGCAACGACATTAATGATATAGTCTGCTATTCGGTGGACTTCGAGCTCTACAGTACAGTAACATTTTCAGCGTGGGTCTGCTAAGGACAGAAATAGTGGACTCAGCACCTTATGTTCTGTCAGGTTACCTTCGATTAGTTCGGGATACGCTATGCTTGGATAGGATAGCTTTAACTTTTGTGCTGCACTCTCCTCTTCGGTGGATTTCTGCGCTCTACAGTACTCTAGCATTACCTACTTGACCCTGGGGTGGGCAGAAATAGCGTTCTTGGCACGTTAGGTTCAGCTATGCTATGTTTGGATATGTTCTGTTGGTTTGGGATAGGTACGGGTGGCAACGACTTTCCTGATATACACAGCGATTCTGTGGATTCCTGCGTTCTACTCTCCGCTCACATGTTCTGCTTGGCACCGAGGAGGACAGCAATAGCGGTCGCGGCACGATGGCTTGAGCTATGTTGCGCTTCGCTACGCTACGGCGGAGACAAGCAGAGTGTGATAGCGTCCAATAAGGCGCAGGAGTCCTTAAAATTGTAATGCGAAGCACAAATGTCATAGCTAGCCCAGCCTAACCCAAAATAACCTAACAGAAGCGAGCGTAATCTAACGTAACCTAACGTGCGGGAGCCACTATAGCCGGCATTGCTGGAGCCAAGCAGAGCACATTATGGCGCAGTAGAGAACAGAAATCAACCGAACAGCAGTATATATCAAAAAAGTCATAGCTCTCCTCTCCTAGCCTGACCAAACGTAACATATCCAAACGTAACATAACCCAGCCAAACGTGCCACGAACACTATCGCTAGCCTCCGCAGGCCCAAGCAGACAATATTAGAACGCAGTAGAGCACAGAAATCCACACTATAGTGGTCTTTGGCATAAAAGTCAAAACCATCCTAACTTAACCTAACCTAACCAAACCATACTTATCCTAACCTAACCTAGCCACACATAACACTACTCGACGAAAGGTGAAACGACCGCTATTGCTGGCCTCCCCAGAATCAAACAGATGCTAGTAGGACCATGCACGCTGCTGACGTGTACAAAATAGCAGTGTAAAGCACAAAAGTCAAAGCCATCCCAACCATACTTAGCCAAACCTATGCTAACCAAACGTAACCTAGCACAACTAAACGTGCAATCGCCACTACTGCTGGCCTCTCCACAGGAAAGCAGAGGCCAGTAGAGCAATGCAGAGAGCAGGTATCTTCCGAATAAGAGTGTATAGCACAAAAGTCAATGCTAGCCTAACCAAACCTAACATAACCTGGACAAGTCAAACGTAAGCCAACTCAACCTAACGCACAGAAACCACTATTGCTGGCCATCACAGATCCAAGCAACACCTACTAGGGCGCAGTAGAGCGCAGGAACCAACTGTATGGCGCTGTACAGCACGAAAGCCGAAGCTACCCTAACCTACTACCTAACCAAGTCTAACCTAACCATACGCGGCCCAACTGAGCCTAACGTGCCGAGACCACAGTTTCTGGCATCTCCATGGCCAAGCAGAGCATATAAGTGCACAACAGAGCGCAGGAATCAGCGGTATGCGGTGTAAGCCGCAAGAGTCAAAGCTATCCTATCCTAACCAGGCTAAACGTAACGCAACCAAACGTATCATGACGCAGCCTAATGTTCCGAGACCTTTACTGCAGCCCTCACCAGAACCAAGTGGAACATAATAGAGGGAAGTAGAGCGAGGAAACGAATAGAATCGCAGTGCATAGCACAATAGTCGAAGCTACCCTATCCTAGCATAGCCATACGTAACATAGCCGAACGCAGCTTAACTCAACCTAACGTGACGACAGCACAATTGCTTGCACCCCTAGAGCACAGCAGAATATGTAGGAGGACAGTAGATTTCTGAAATCCTCAAAATTGGAGTGTCCATCTTATCGTAACCTAACCAATCATAACAAAAGCACACGTAACGTAACGGAACCTATCGTGCTGCGAAAGCCACTGCCGGCCTCGCGAGAGCTATGAAGATTATAGCAGAGCTCTGTAGGACGCTGGAATCGTACGAGCAACAGTGTATTGCAAGAAAGTAGGAGATTTCCTCACATAACCGGGCCTAATACTGCCTAATCTAACGTATCAAATCACAACCTAACGCACCTAGCCCACAATTGCTGGCCTCCCCATCGCCAGGCAGGGTATATTAGAGGCGAGTAGAGCGCAGAGGTCAACAGAATGGCAGTGCATTGCACGAAAGTAAACGATATCCCAACCTAACCCATACAAACCTAACCTAACCAAGCGTAACATAACACAACCTATCCCGCCGCGGCCACTATTTCAAGCTTTCCCAGATCAAACTGGGAACATTAGACCACAGTGGAGCGCAGAAATCCACTGAATAGCAGTGTATGGAACAAGAGTCAAAGCTATTCTGACCTAACCTAACCAAACAAAACATAGCCGAGAGCGGACCTACGAAACCTAACGTGCCGGGACCACTATTGCTGGCCTCCCCAGCGCCAATCTGAGCGTATTAGAGCACAGTGGAGCGCAGAATTCCATCGAGCAGCAGTGTAAACCACAAAAGTCAAAGCTATGCTACCCTAACCTAACAAAGCAAAACATAAGCGGATCTAACGAAACCCAAATTGATGTTTCACGACCGCTATTTCTGGGCACAATAGAGCTAAGCAGAGTATAGCAGGGCAATATAGAAAGCTGAAATAGTCCGAATAGCAGTATATAGCACGAAAGTGAAAGCCATTCTAACCAAACGTATCCTAGCTAATGCGAACGTGCCACTATCGCCATTCCTGGCCTCCCCAGAGACAAGCAGATGCTAGTACACCAATGCAGAGCGCAGATATCGACCGAATAGCAGTGTATGGGACAAGAGGCAAAGCTATGCTGACAAAACGTGTCCCTAATTTGCCAAGCCAACCGTAACCTAACTCAACCGTGTTGGGCGAGACCGCCATTGCTTGCCGCCCAAGTGCCAAGCACACCATACTAGAGCACAGTAGAACTCATTAATCCGCCGCATTGCAGTGTCTGGCACAAAAGTCGAAGGTATCCTAACCTTACATCTCGTAACATAGCGAAGCCAAGCGTAACATATATAAACGAAATGTGCCGGGAATAACTTTGCTGTCCTCGCTAGAGACAAGTAACGCATATTAGAGCAATGTAGAGCACCGTGGTCCACCAGATGGCAGTGCATAGCATTAAAGTCAAAGCTACACCACCCTAACCTAACCAAACCTAACATGACCGAACGTTATACATCTCAGCCTAACGCGTCAAGTCCACTGTTGCTGGCGTCACAGGTGCCAGGACGACATACTAGAGCGCAGTAGAGCGCAGAAGTCCGCCGAAATGCAGTCTACACCAAGAAAGTCAATGCAACCCGTACCTAACCCGAACTAGCATAACCTAACCGAACAAAGCATAGCTCAGAAAAATGTACCGAGAGCACTGTTACCGGACTCCCCGGAGTCGCGCAGAGTGCAGTAGAGCAATGTAGAGCGCATAAATCCTCCGAATGGCAGAGCAGAGCACAAAAGTCAAATTAACCCTGACCTAACCTAGCCAACGGTAGCATAACTAAGCGCATCCAAGCTCAAGCCATCTAGCCATGACCACTAATGCTGGCCTCCGCAGTGTCGAGCAGAGTGTAGTAGAGCACAGCGCAGCGCAGAAAGCCACCAAATAGACGTGTACAACGCAAAAGCTAAAGCCATCCTGACGAAATGTAGCCTAATCAAACTTAACCAAACGTTACCAAACCCTTCGTAACGTGCCGCGACCAGTATTGCTGGCATCCATAGAGCCAAGTAGTACATACCGGAACGCTGTACAGCGTAGGAATCCACCGAATAGGAGCGTATGCCACGAAAGCCAAATCTATCCATACGTAACCCAAACTAACATAGCGTAACCAAACGTATCCTAACTCAACCTAACGGGCCGAGACCACTATTACCGGCCACCCCAGAGTCGAGCCGAGTATAGTAGCGTAACGTAGAGCGTTGAAATCCGCAGAATAGCGGTGCACAGCACGAAAGAAAAAGTCATCCTGTCCAACCAAATCCAAACGTAGTGTAACCAAACGCAACCTAATTTAAAATAACGTGGCGAGACCAGAATTGCTCTACTCCACAGAGCCAAGCAGAATGTACTAGAGCATAGTAGATCGCAGGAGTCGAGCGTATCTCAGAGTACGTCATAATTGTCAAAGATATCCTAGCAGAAACCAAACAAACCCAATCTGACCAAACAAACATAACCCAACCAAGTGTAACCTAATACTGCCTAACTCGTCGCGACGACGATATCTGGCACCACATAGCAAGGCAGAGCATATTAGATAGCAGTAGAGCAAAGAAAACCTCCGAATAGCAGTGTATATCGCAAAGGCCAAAGCTGTCTTAACTTAATCCAACCAAGCATATCATTGCCAAAGGTAACCTAACTCTACCTAACCGACCTACACCACTACTGCTGACCTCCCCAGAACCAAGCAGGATATATTAGAGCGCAGTGGACACCAGAAGTCCGCGGCACGACAGCGTAAAGCACGACGGCAGCGATATCTTAACCTAACCTGACCCAGCGTAACCAAAATATACGTAGCTCAACTCAACCTAACGTACCAATACCACCATTGCTGTCATCCCAGAGCCAATCAGAGCATATTATAGCACAGTCGGGTCCAGAGATGCACCACATAGCAGTGTATAGCACAAAAGTCGGATCTATCCTTTAATAATATAGCCAAACGTAAGATAACCAAACGTAAACTAACACAACCAAACGTGACGAGGCCACTATTGCTGGCATCCGCAGAGCCAAGCAGGACATGCTAGAGCACAGTAGAGCACAGAAATTCAGCGTAAAGCAGTGTACATGACAAGAGTGGAAGATATCTTAGCCTAACCTGTCCAAACCTCACACAACGGTACGTATCCAAATATAACCTAGCGTGCCGAGACGACTACTGCTGGCCACCCGAGTGTTGAGAAGAGCATAGTAGATCGTTGTAGAAAGCAGAATTCCAGCGAAGAGCGGTGTGCAGCACAGAAGTCTAAGCAACCCTATCCTAACCTTTCCAAACTTAACACAAACGTACGTAGTAGATATCAAACTGACGAGCCGAGACCACTAGTACTGGCATTTCAAGAGTCAACTAGAACATACCATAGCACAGCAGGGCGTAGAAATCATCTGTAAGGAAGTGTATAACGCAAGTGCCAAAGCTATCCTATCCTAACTTGATCTAACGTAACGTATCCGGACGTAACATAGAAAAATTTGTCGTGCCACGACTATAACTGCTGGCCTCCCCAGAGTCGAGCATAGTATAGTAGAGGACAGTAGGATGCAGAAAGCCACCAAATGGCAAAGTATAGCACGAATGTCAAAGATATCCTAATCTAACAATGCCTAACCTGGCCTAGACGAACGTAGAGTGCCTGCACCTAACGCGCCGCGATCACTATTTCTGGAATTCCCAGAGGGAGACAGTGTATATTAGAACACTGTAGAGCACAGGAAACCTCCAAATAGCAGTATACAGCACAAGAGTCATAGCTATCCTGGCCTAACGTAACAAAACATGGTAAGGCCAAACGGAACCTAACTCAAGCTAACGTGCCGAGACAACTACTACTGGTCTCCCCAGGGTAGAGTAGAATATAGTGGAGAAATGAAGAGCGCAGAAGTCCATCGAATAGTAGTGCAAAGCGCAATAGTCAAAGCCATCATAACCAAATATAGCCTTATCTAACCTAAGTAGGCGTAATATAACAGAACCTATCACGGCGCGACAACAATTGCTGACCTCCCCAGCGCAAAGCAGAGCTTATTAGATCACAGTAGGGCGCAGAAATACACAGAGGAGCAAACTATAGCACATAAGTCTAAGCTACCCTATCCTATCAAAATAACTCAGCCTATCGTGCCACGACCGCTGTAGCTGGTCTCCCCAAAGACAAGCAGAACATATGAGAGCACAGTAGGACGCAGAAATTGACCGTATAGCATTGTGTGGCACAAATGTCAAAACTGCCCAATACTAACCTAACAAAACGTAAACTAACGGAACTCAGCATGATTGAACCCAAAGTGCCGGGATCACTATTGCAGCCCCCGGTGACAAGCAGGGCAAATTAACGCGCAGTAGAACGCAGAAATACACCGAATAGCAGTGTGTAGCGAGAAATCAAAGCTACCCTACCCAAACCTAACCAAACCTTCCCTAACCAAACGTAACATAGCTGAAACTAACCCGACGAAAGCACGACATATGGCGTCCACGGTGACAAGCAGAATGTCATAGCGCACTCTTGAGCACAGAAGTCCATAGAATAGCAGTGTGTATCGCAGAAGTTAAAGCTAATCCTATCTAGCCCAACATAACCTGAGATAGCTAAACGCAAACCAACTATACCTAACTTGCTGCGACCACTATTGCCGGCCACCGCAGAGTCATGCAGAACATATTAGAGGAGAGCAGGTGGCAGCAATGCGTAGAATCTCAATGTACAGCAGAAAAGTCAAAGATATCCGAATCTAACACAAGCCAACTTAACCTGACGTAATTTAGACATGCTCAACATAACGAGCCGCGACCACTATTGATTGCCTCTCCGGGATCTAGCAGACCAGTGTAGAGCACAGTAGAAGGCATGAATCCATCTAGTAACTGTGAATAGCTCCAAAGTCAAAGATATACTGACCAAACATAACAAAACCTAACCCAACCATTCGTAAATAAATCAACCTGCCGTGCAACGACCACAACTGTTGGCATCGCGAGAGTCGAGCAGGGTATGGTAAAGCGACGTAGAGCGCAGATGTCTACCGCATTGCTGTGTATAGCGCAAAAGTGGAAGATACCCTAACCCAACCTCTCCAAACCAAGCCGAACCAACCGCAGCACAACTCAACACAAGGTGCCGATATTAGCGTTGCTGGCAGTAAATAGCAGTGTATAGCACAAAAGTCTAATCTATGCTATCCTAACCCGAGCAATCGTAGCATAACCAATCGAAAGATAAAACGACCTGACGTGAAGCGACCACTTTTCCCGGCGCACACAGAGCAAAGCAGTGTGTGATAGCGCACGGTGGAGCGCAAAAATACACCGGAAAGCAGTGTATAACACAAAAGTCTATGCTATCCTATCCAAACCTCGGCAAACCTTACCTAGCGAAACGTGCCGTGACACAAACTGAGGTACCGCGACCACCATACTTGGCGTCCCCGGAGACAATAAGTGTGTGATAGCGCACAGTAGAGCGCAGATGTCCACCGAATAGCAGTGTATAGCGCAAAAGTCAAAGCTATCCTACCCTAACCTCTCAAAACGCAACACAAGCAGACGCAACGAGTCACAAACTGGCGTGCCACGGCAGCTATTACTGGACTCACGAGAGCAAACCGGATTACAACAGAGCAATGAAGAACGCTGAAATCATCCGGATAGCAGTGTATAGCACAAAAGTCAAAGTTATTCTAACCAAGCCTATCCAAACCTAACCTAACCAAACGTGACATAACCAAAGCTAACGTGCCGAGAGCACTATTCCTTGCGTCCACAGAGACAAGCAGGGTGCGCTAGTGAACAGAAGATCGCAGTAGTTCATAGAATTGCAGTGTGTAGCACAAAAGTCAAAGACACTCTAACCAAACGCAATGCATCCTGACGTAGCGAAACGTAATCTGACTCAATCTGACGTGCAGAGGCAACTATTCCTGGCCGCCCGAGAGCCGAGCAGAGCATAGCAGAGCAATGTAGAACGCAGATAACCACCGAATAGCAGTGTAGAGCACAAAAGCCTAAGCTATTGTATCCTAACCTAATCAAACGCAACATACTCAGACACAACCTAACTCAGGCTAGCGTGACGAAAGCAATACTGCTGGCCTCCCCAGAGTCAAGCGGAATATATTAGAGGAGAGTAGAAGGCAGAAACCCATAGAATCGCAGTCCATAGCAGAAAAGTCGATGCTACCCAAACCTAACCATAGCCAACATACCCTAACCAAGCGTAACATATTTCAAACTATCGTGCAGGGACCTCCATTACAGGCTTCCCCAGAGCAAGGCAGAACATACTAGAGCACAGTGGAGCGTAGAAATCGACCGAATAGCTGATTGTACAGCGAAAGTCAAATGTATACGAATGTAACCCAAGCAAATATGCCGTAACCAAGCCTAGCCAAACTCAACCTAACGGTACGAGACCACTATTACAGGCCTCCCCAGAGTCGAACAGCGTATAGTAGAACAACGAAGAGCGTAGGAATCCTCCGAATTGAAGTGTATAGCACAATAGCCAAAGCTATCCTATCCTGGCCCATGCAAACGAAATGTAAGCAAACGCAACCTCTCTGTACCTACCGTGCCGTGACCACTATTACTGGGCTCTCCAGGGTCGAGCAGAGTGTAGTAGAGCAACGTAGACCGTAGGACTACACCGAATAGCAGCGAATGACACAAAAGTGAAAGCTATCCTATCCTAACCCAACCAAACGAAGCACAGCCAAACGCAACCTAACTCAGTCTAACGTGCCGAGACCAATACTGATGGCCTCCCCGGAGCCAAGCAGTATCTACTAGAGCAAAGTAGAGAGCGGGAAACCCACTGAACAGCAGTATATACCAAAAAGTCAAAGCAATCCGTACCTAACCAGAGTTAACGTCGCCCGACCGAACGTATCCTATCTCAACGTATCGTGCCGAGGCCGCGATTACCGGCTTCCCACGGTCGAGTAGAGTATAGAAGAGCAACGTACAGCGCAGAAAGCCACAAAATAGCAATATATAACACTAACGTCAAATATATCATAACCTAACCTGACCTAACCAAGCCCAACGGATATTACATAAATCGGACTATCGTGCCACGACCGCTATTGCGGGTCTCTCCAGAGGGGAGCAGAGTACCGTAGTGCAATGAAGAGCGCAAAAATCCGCTGAATAGCAGTGTACATCAGAAGTGACAAAGCCATCCTAGCCAAACATAACCAAACCTATCCCAACCAAGCGTGGCCTACCTCAACCAAACGTACCACAACAACCATTCCTGGTCCCCCGGAGACAAGCAGATGCTAGTGCAGCAATGCAGTGCACAGATATCTGCCGAATAGCATTGTACAGCACAGAAGACAAAGCTACCCATGCCAGACATATCCTAACCTAGCCAAGCCGACCGTAACATATTCCTCCCTAGCGTGCCGAGACCTCCATTGCAGGCCTCACCAGAGCCAAGCAGGGCATACTGGAGATGAGTAAAGCGCGCAAATCCATCGGATAGCAGCGTATAGCTGTGAAGTCGGATGCATCCAGACACAACCAAAGTTAACATAATCAAACCAATCGTATCCTGTCCCAACCTAAGGTGCTGAGACGACTATCGCTGGCGTCCCCGCTGCCAAGCAGGGCATGTTAGAGGTGAATAGATCTCTGAGGTCCATAGGATTGCAATGCATAGCACGAAAGTCAAAGATACCCCAGCCTAACACAAACAAACATGACCTATCCAAACGAAACATATCCCAACCTAACGCGCGGCAGCTACAATTTCTGGACTCCCCAGAGCAAAGCAGAGCGTACTAGAGCAAAGTATAGCGCAGAAGTCCACCGTATATATGTATATATCACGAAAGTCGAAGCTACCATCTCCAAGCCTAACCAAACGTAAAAAACAAAACGTAGCATAACTGAACCTAACGTGCCGAGACAACAATTACTGCCCCCACAGCGTAGAGCTGAGGGTAGTAGAGTCCAGAGGACAGTAGAAATCCGGCGAGTAGCAGCGTATAGCACAAAAGCCGAAGCTAACCTATCCTAACCTATCCAAATTTAATAACACCAAACGTAACCTTACTTAACCTAACGTTCCGAGACCACGATTACTGGAATCGCCAGAGCCATGCAGAATACACTAGAGCACAGTGGAGCGCAGGAAGCCTCCAAATATCAGTTAGTTGCGCAAATGTCAGAGATACCACAACACTACCTGTCCTAACCTGGCGAACCATACGTAGAAAGAATAAACCTAACGAGCCGAGACTACTATTACTGGAATAGACAGAGACAACCAGAATGTGCTAGAGCGTAGTAGATCGCAGAGAGCCATCGAATAGCTGTGTATACCACGAAAGTCAAAGCGAAGCGAAAATAACCCAAACTAGCATAACCTATCCAAACCTCGCCTAACCCACCCTACGTACCGAGACCGCTATTGCTGGCCTCCTCAGAGTCAAGCAGGGCACATTAGATACCTGTATACCACACAGGTCCACCGAACAGCTGTATATAGTACAAAAGTCAATGTTATCATGACCTACACTTACCAAACGTAACATACCCAGACGTAGCCTAAATCATAGTAACGTGCAGAGACCACCATTACTGGCATCCCAGAGTTGCGCAGAGTGTAGTAGAGCAATGTAGAGCGATGAAATCCACCGAATATCAGTGTATAGCACAAAACTCGAAGTTATCCTACCATAACCTTAGAAAATGTAACATTACCAGACGTAATGTAACAGCACCAAACGTGCTTAGACCGTCACTGCGGGCCTCTACATCGCCTAACACAACCAAACCTTTCGTGCTACGGCCACATATGCTAGCATCCCCAGAGTTGAGCAAAGTATTGTATTGCAATGAAGAGTGAAGAAATCCACAGAATAGCGGTGAATGGCACAAAAGTCGAAGATATCGTATCCAAACTTAGCAAAGCGTAGTAAAGCCAAACGTAGGATAATCGAACCGAATGTGCCTAGACCAAAATTGCTGGCATCCACATCGCCAAGGAGGGCATTCTAGAGGAGAGTAGAGCGCAGAAGTCCATCGAATCGCAGTGTGTATTCAGAAAAGTCAATGCCATCCTTACCTGACCGAAGCAAACCTAACGTAACCAAACGTATCCTGACTCAAGCTAACGTACCCAGAGCAATATTGCTGTACACCTCAGAACCAAGCTGGGTGGAATAGAGCACAGTAGAGCGCAGAAATCCACGGAATAGCAGTGTACGCCACGAAAGTTAAAGATATCCAAACCAAACACAAACGAACATAACCTAACCAAACGTATCCTAACCCAACCGAACCTGCGAGACCACTTCTGCATGCCTCTCCAGAGCCAGACAGAGCATATTAGGGCCCATTATGTAGGAGTAATCCATCGAATATCATTATATAGCACAAAAGTCGTTGCTATCCCAACCTAACACAACTTAGCCTAACCAAACCGAATGTAATCTAACTCAACCTAACGTGCCGCGAACAGTATTTTTGGCTTTCACAGGGCCAGGCGGAGCATATTAGAGGAGAGCGGAGCGCAGGAATCCATATAATCGCAGTATACAGCTGAAACGTCGAAGCTATCCAAACCAAACCTAAGCTAATACAACATAAGCAAACGCAGACTATCTCAACCTCATGTGCCGAGACCACAATTACTGGCTTCCGCAGAGGCGAGCAGAACATACTAGAGCACAGTAGAGTGTAGTAGTCCACCGCATTCCAGTATACAGCACAGAAGTCAGAGATATCCTGAGTTAACCCAGACAAAACTAAGCAAACCGAACTTAACCTAACCCAACCTAACGCGCCGCGGCTCACAATCTTTGGCCTCCCCAGGGCAAAGCAGAGCGTTCCTGATCACAGTGTTGGGCAGGAATGCAACGAATACCAGTGCAGAGCACAAAGGTCAAAGCCATCGTAACCAAACATAACCCAACCCTGCCTAACCATATGTAACACAGCACAACACATCCTGTCACGACCGCTATTGGTGGCCAGCCCAGAGCAGAGCGTAGCAGAGCAATCTAGATAGCAGAAATCCACCGAATAGTTGTGCATGGCGTAAAAGTCAATGTCATTCTACCTTAACCAAGGCAAACGTAGTATAACCATGAGCAAAACAATACAGCCTAACGTGCCTAGGCCACTATTGCTGGCCTCGCCATCGCGGCTACTACTTCTCGCCTCCCCAGAGCCAAGATGTGCACAGTAGTGGGGAGTAGGACGCAGAAATCCATAGAATCGCAACATATATCACAAAAGTCGATGCTACATAAACCAAACCCAAAGTAACAGAACATAGCCAAACATTGCTTGACTCAAACTAACGTGCAGTGGCCAATATTGCTGGCCTTCCCAGTGCCAAGCTAAAACCGTTGGAGCACTGTAGAACGCAGGAATCTACCTAATAGCAGACTATAGGGATAAGGTCAAATTAAACCTTCTAACCTCGCCAACAGAGGCATAACCAAACGTAACCTAACACAATATAGCATGCCGCGACAACTTCTGCTCTTCTCCCCTTGAGCAAAACTGAAAGTATTGGAGAATTACAGGGCGCAGGGGTTCACCCAATAGCAGACTATAGCACTAAAGTTAAAGCCATTCCCTCCTAACGAAGCCAAACTTAATATAACAAAACGGAAGCTAACTCAACCTTGCGTTCCGCGACCACTATTTCTGGCCTTCCTAGAGCCAAGCAGTACATATTGGATGAGAGTAGAAAGCAGAATACCATAGAATCGCAGTGCATAACAGAAAAGTCAAAGTCACCATACTCAAACCAGACAAACAGGGTATAACCAAACATAAGCTAACTCAAACAAGTGTGCCTAGGCCGCTATTGCTGCCCTCCCCAATTACAAGCTAAAGATATTAGAGCACCGAAAGGAGCAGAGATCCGCCTAATTGCGGACTATAGCAATAATGTGAAAGCTACCCTCTCCTAACCCCTGCAACCGTGACACAACCAAACGTAACCTAGCCCAACCTATCGTGCCGCGACGAATACTGCTGGCTTCCCCAGAAACAAGCAGAGCGCACTGGCGGAGAGTAGAACGCGCAAGTCCATAGAATCGCAGTGCATATCAGAAAAGTCAAAGCTACCCGTGCGTAACCCAAAACGACCTGAACATGTCCAATCACAGCCTAACTAATACTATCATATCTCGACCTCTATTACCGCCCCCACCCCCCTGAGCGGAGCAGGACATACTATAGCACAGCAGAGCGCCGAAATCTAACGAATATCAGTGTACAACACAAAAGTTAAAGCTATCCTGACGAAACTTTGCCTAACCCAACCTAACCGAACGTAACCTGACCATGCATAACGTGCGAGATCACCATTGCTGGCCTTCCCATGGCCAAGATGATAATAATGTAGCAGTGTAGGGCGCAGAGATCCTCCTAATGGCGGACCATAGTACTAAAAACAAAGCTATCCTTCCCTAACGTAACCAATCGCAACATAACAAAACGTAACATAACCCAACCTAACGAGTCGCGAGGGCTATTGCTGCCATTCCTACAGCCAAGCAGGGCATACCACATCACAGAAGAGCGCAGAACTCCATCGAAGAGCTGCGTACAGCGCAAAAGTTGAAGCCATCCTGACCAAACATTGCCTAACCCAACCGAACCGAAGGTAATCTGAATCAACATAACGTGCCGAGGCCACTGTTGTTGGCCTTCCCATAGCCGAGCTGAAAATATCAAAGCGCTGTAGGGAGCAGAAATCCACCTAGCGGCAGGCCATAGCACTAAAGTAAAAGCCATCTTCTCCTGACGTAGCCAACCGTAACAAGGGCAAACGTAACGTAACTCGAATTAACGTGACGAGACCGACATTCCTGCAATCCCCAGAGCGTGCCATCTTCTCCTGACGTAGCCAACCGTAACAAGGGCAAACGTAACGTAACTCGAATTAACGTGCCGAGACCGACATTCCTGCAATCCCCAGAGCCGAGCAGGACGCACCAGAGCACAGTAG